>NC_048588.1:33390981-33520981 GCF_013265735.2 Oncorhynchus mykiss
GCCAGCGACACACACACACACGCGCACAGACACGCACACGCACACACACAACACACACACACACACACACAGTCTTCCTCAGACCATGGGGTGAGTTGGGCAGCAGAATTAATTAGTTGAATATTGAATCTTCATGAGGTCCTTTATCAGCTTGCTCAGCAGGATGTGACATAGTGTAGTCTACAGCAGACTTCCTCTCTAATAACATCTTACATTACCACACACAGAGAGAGAGAGAGAGAGAGAGAGAGAGAGAGAGAGAGAGAGAGAGAGAGAAAGAGAGAAAGAGAGAGAGAGAGAGAGAGAGAGAGACAGAGAGAGAGAGAGTCTGTTTCCTGTTAATTTTTTATTGTTTAGAGGAGTGTGTAGTGGTGGTGGTCCTGGTGGAGGAATGTGTAGTGGTGGAGGAGTGTGTAGTGGTGGAGGTCCTGGTGGAGGAGTGTGTAGTGGTGGAGGTCCTGGTGGAGGGGTGTGTAGTGGTGGAGGAGTGTATAGTGGTGGAGGTCCTGGTGGAGGAGTGTGAAGTGGTGGAGGTCCTGGTGGAGGAGTGTGTAGTGGTGGAGGAGGGTGTAGTGGTGGAGGAGTGTGCAGTGGTGGAGGTCCTGGTGGAGGAGTGTGTAGTGGTGGAGGTCCTGGTGGAGGAGTGTGAAGTGGTGGAGGTCCTGGTGGAGGAGTGTGTAGTGGTGGAGGAGGGTATAGTGGTGGAGGTCCTGGTGGAGGAATGTGTAGTGGTGGAGGAGTGTGTAGTGGTGGAGGTCCTGGTGGAGGAGTGTGTAGTGGTGGAGGAGGGTGTAGTGGTGGAGGAGTGTGCAGTGGTGGAGGTCCTGGTGGAGGAGTGTGTAGTGGTGGAGGTCCTGGTGGAGGAGTGTGTAGTGGTGGAGGTATTCTATGATTTGAAACAGGAGGAGCAGGTCCTGCCCCTGGCAGAGTTTAATTGGGGGGAGATGGTGTCAGGGACTTCTGATTGGAGAAAATCGTTCTCGTTGGCGATGATGTGCTTCACTCCAATGTTAACATATGTTTCCCATGCCAATAAATCCCTTAAATTGAAGTTGAATTGAGAGAAAGACAGAGAGAGAGAGAGAGAGAGAGAGAGAGAGAGAGAGAGAGACAGAGAGAGACAGAGAGAGACAGAGAGAGACAGAGAGACAGAGAGACAGAGAGAGAGTGTCCTTTAACCATTTGTACATTGTTAAAACACTGTATATATATATTATATATATAATATGACATTTGTAATGTCTTTATTGTTTTGAAACTTCTGTATGTGTAATGTTTACTGTTAATTTGATTGTTTATTTCACTTTATATATTATCTACCTCACTTGCTTTGGCAATGTTAACATGTTTCCCATGCCAATAAAGCCCTTGAATAGAGAGAGAGAGAGAGAGAGAGAGAGAGAGAGAGAGAGAGAGAGAGAGAGAGAGAGAGAGAGAGAGAGAGAGAGAGGATCCTTTATAGACTCTTGTAATAGGCTTATATCACCACAAATAATAGACATACAAAAATAAAACAAAATTCAGAACGGGTTCATGTAACAGAGGGGCCTTATCTAATAGCAGGCACATGACTGGTCCACACACACACATCTCAAAGCTCTTTCTGAGAAAATCAGTCATTTGCGTCATCTTGCGTTTCCACTAAGACGTGAAGAGAAACACGTCGTCATGGAGTCTTCAGGGAGATGGACCGGACAACTCAACACCACTGGAAGGATCAAGGACTTGTCTTAATGTTCTGCACACCCCTCTCTACACCACTGTCTATAGCACACCATACACCCCTCTCTACACCACTGTCTATAGCACTCCATACACCCCTCTCTACACCACTGTCTATAGCACTCCATACACCCCTCTCTACACCACTGTCTATAGCACTCCATACACCACTCTCTACACCACTGTCTATAGCACTCCATACACCCCTCTCTACACCACTGTCTATAGCACACCATACACCCCTCTCTACACCACTGTCTATAGCACACCATACACCACTCTCTACACCACTCTCTACACCACTGTCTATAACACTCCATACACCACTCTCTACACCACTGTCTATAGCACTCCATACACCCCTCTCTACACCACTGTCTATAGCACACCATACACCACTCTCTACACCACTGTCTATAGCACTCCATACACCCCTCTCTACACCACTGTCTATAGCACACCATACACCCCTCTCTACACCACTGTCTATAGCACTCCATACACCCCTCTCTACACCACTGTCTATAGCACTCCATACACCCCTCTCTACACCACTGTCTATAACACTCCATACACCACTCGCTACACCACTGTCTATAGCACTCCATACACCCCTCTCTACACCACTGTCTATAGCACACCATACACCACTCTCTACACCACTCTCTACACCACTGTCTATAACACTCCATACACCACTCTCTACACCACTGTCTATAGCACTCCATACACCACTCCCTACACCACTGTCTATAGCATGCCATACACCACTCTCTACATACCTGTCTATAGCACTCCATACACCACTGTCTATAGCACTCAATACACCTCTCTCTACATCACTGTCTATTGCATGCCATACACCACTGTCTATAGCACTCCATGCACCACTGTCTATAGCACTCCATACACCACTCTCTACACCCCTGTCTATAGCACTCCACACACCACTCTCTACACCACTGTCTATAGCACTCCATACACCATTCTCTACATAACTCTCTATACCACTCTCTATACCACTCTCTACATAACTCTCTATATCACTCCATACACCACTCTCTACACCACTCTCTATACCACTCTCTACAACACACTATATCACGCCCTACATCACACTATATCACTCTCTACACCACTCTATAACACCACTCTATATCACTCTCGACACCACTCTCTACGTTAATCTATATATATATATATATATATATATATATATATATATATCACCCTCTACACCACTCTATACCACTCACTCTCTACATCACCCTATATCACTTGCTACATAATTCTCTACATCCCTCACTATACCATTCTCTACACCACTTGCTATACCATTCTCTACACTACTCTCTATAGCATTCCATACACCACTCTACATCACTCTCAACTGCACCCCAATATCACTTTCTATACCACTCCATATCCCTCTACACCACTCCATATCACTCTCTACATCACACTATATCAATCTCTACAGCACTCTATATCACGCTCTATATAACTCTATATTACACTCTTCATCACTCTCTACATTACTCGATATCACTCTCAACAGAACTATATATCATTCTCCACCACTCTCTATAGCATTCGACATCACTCTCTACACCACTATATCACTCTCTACAGCACTATATCACTCTCTACAGCACTCTGTACATCACTCTCTCCAGCACTCTCTACATCACTCTCTCCAGCACTCTCTACATCACTCTCTACAGCACTCTATATCACTCTCTACAGCACTCTATATCACTCTCTACAGCACTCTATATCACTCTCTACAGCACTCTATATCACTCTCTACAGCACTCTATATCACTCTCTATCACTCTCTACAGCACACTATATCACTCTCTACACCACTCTATATCACTCTCTACAGCACTCTATATCACTCTCTACACCACTCTATATCACTCTCTACAGCACTCTATATCACTCTCTACAGCACACTATATCACTCTCCACAGCACACTATATCACTCTCTACACCACTCTATATCACTCTATACAGCACTCTATATCACTCTATACAGCACTCTATATCACTCTCTACAGCACACTATATCACTCTCTACACCACTCTATATCACTCTATACAGCACTCTATATCACTCTCTACAGCACACTATATCACTCTCTACACCACTCTATATCACTCTCTACAGCACTCTATATCACTCTCTACACCACTCTATATCACTCTCTACAGCACTCTATATCCCTCTCTACAGCACTCTATATCCCTCTCTACACCACTCTATATCACTCTCTACAGCACTCTATATAACTCTCTACACCACTCTATATCACTCTCTACAGCACTCTATATCACTCTCTACAGCACTCTATATCACTCTCTACAGCACTCTATATAACTCTCTACAGCACTCTATATCACTCTCTACAGCACTCTATATCACTCTCTACAGCACTCTATATCACTCTCTACAGCACTCCATATCACTCTCTACAGCACACTATATCACTCTCTCCAGCACTCTCTACAACACTCTCTCCAGCACTCTATATCACTCTCTACATCACTCTATATCACTCTCGCCAGCACTCTCTACATCACTCTCTCCAGCACTCTACATCACTCTCTGTAGCGCTCTAAATCACTCTACACCACTATATTACTCACTACATCACTCTTTGTAGCACTCTATATCACTCTCTCCAGCACTCTCTCCAGCACTCTCTATCACTCTCTACATCACTCTCTACACCACTCTCTACAGCACTCTATATCACTCTATATAGCACTCTATATCACTCTCTCCAGCACTCTCTCCAGCACTCTCTATCACTCTCTACATCACTCTCTACACCACTCTCTACACCACTCTATATCACTCTCTACACCACTCTATATCACTCTCTACAGCAGTCTATATCACTCTCTACAGCACTCTATATCACTCTCTACAGCACTCTATATCACTCTCTACAGCAGTCTATATCACTCTCTACAGCACTCTATATCACTCTCTACAGCATTCTCTACATCACTCTCTACAGCACTCTCTACACCACTCTATATCACACTCTCCAGCACTCTATATCACTCTCTACATCACTCTCTACACCACTCTACATCACTCTCTACACCACTCTATATCACTCTCTACAGCACTCTATATCCCTCTCTACAGCACTCTATATCACTCTCTACACCACTATATATCACTCTCTACAGCACACTATATCACTCTCTACAGCACTCTATATCACTCTCTACAGCACTCTATATCACTTTCTACAGCACTCTGTACATCACTCTCTCCAGCACTCTCTACATCACTCTCTCCAGCACTCTCTACATCACTCTCTACACCACTCTATATCACTCTCTACAGCACTCTATATCACTCTCTACAGCACTCTATATCACTCTCTACAGCACTCTATATCACTCTCTACAGCACTCTATATCACTCTCTACAGCACTCTATATCACTCTATATCACTCTCTACAGCACTCGATATCACTCTCTACACCACTCTATATCACTCTCTACACCACTCTATATCACTCTCTACAGCACTCTATATCACTCTCTACAGCACTCTATATCACTCTCTACAGCACTCTATATCACTCTCTACACCACTCTATATCACTCTCTACAGCACTCGATATCACTCTCTACATCACTCTATATCACTCTCTACACCACTCTATATCACTCTATATCACTCTCTACATCATCACTCTCTTCAGCACTCTATATCACTCTCTACACCACTCTATATCACTCACTCTCTACATCACCCTATATCACTTGCTACATAATTCTCTACATCCCTCACTATACCATTCTCTACACCACTTGCTATACCATTCTCTACACTACTCTCTATAGCATTCCATACACCACTCTACATCACTCTCAACTGCACCCCAATATCACTTTCTATACCACTCCATATCACTCTCTACATCACACTATATCAATCTCTACAGCACTCTATATCACGCTCTATATCACTCTATATTACACTCTTCATCACTCTCTACATTACTCGATATCACTCTCAACAGAACTATATATCATTCTCCACCACTCTCTACAGCATTCTACATCACTCTCTACACCACTATATCACTCTCTACAGCACTATATCACTCTCTACAGCACTCTGTACATCACTCTCTCCAGCACTCTCTACATCACTCTCTCCAGCACTCTCTCCAGCACTCTCTACATCACTCTCTACAGCACTCTATATCACTCTCTACAGCACTCTATATCACTCTCTACAGCACTCTATATCACTCTCTACAGCACACTATATCACTCTCTACACCACTCTATATCACTCTCTACAGCACACTATATCACTCTCTACACCACTCTATATCACTCTCTACAGCACTCTATATCACTCTCTACACCACTCTATATCACTCTCTACAGCACTCTATATCACTCTCTACAGCACACTATATCACTCTCTACAGCACACTATATCACTCTCTACACCACTCTATATCACTCTATACAGCACTCTATATCACTCTCTACAGCACACTATATCACTCTCTACACCACTCTATATCACTCTATACAGCACTCTATATCACTCTCTACAGCACACTATATCACTCTCTACACCACTCTATATCACTCTCTACAGCACACTATATCACTCTCTACACCACTCTATATCACTCTCTACAGCACTCTATATCACTCTCTAAAGCACACTATATCACTCTCTACAGCACACTATATCACTCTCTACACCACTCTATATCACTCTATACATCACTCTATATCACTCTATACAGCACTCTATATCACTCTCTACAGCACACTATATCACTCTCTACACCACTCTATATCACTCTATACAGCACTCTATATCACTCTCTACAGCACACTATATCACTCTCTACACCACTCTATATCACTCTCTACAGCACTCTATATCACTCTCTACACCACTCTATATCACTCTCTACAGCACTCTATATCCCTCTCTACAGCACTCTATATCCCTCTCTACACCACTCTATATCACTCTCTACAGCACTCTATATCACTCTCTACGGCACTCTATATCACTCTCTACAGCACTCTATATCACTCTCTACAGCACTCTATATCACTCTCTACAGCACTCTATATCACTCTCTACAGCACTCCATATCACTCTCTACAGCACACTATATCACTCTCTCCAGCACTCTCTACAACACTCTCTCCAGCACTCTCTACAACACTCTCTCCAGCACTCTATATCACTCTCGCCAGCACTCTCTACATCACTCTCTCCAGCACTCTACATCACTCTCTGTAGCGCTCTAAATCACTCTACACCACTATATTACTCACTACATCACTCTTTGTAGCACTCTATATCACTCTCTCCAGCACTCTCTCCAGCACTCTCTATCACTCTCTACATCACTCTCTACACCACTCTCTACACCACTCTCTACAGCACTCTATATCACTCTATATAGCACTCTATATCACTCTCTCCAGCACTCTCTCCAGCACTCTCTATCACTCTCTACATCACTCTCTACACCACTCTCTACACTACTCTCTACACCACTCTCTACAGCACTCTATATCACTCTCTACACCACTCTATATCACTCTCTACAGCAGTCTATATCACTCTCTACAGCACTCTATATCACTCTCTACAGCACTCTATATCACTCTCTACAGCACTCTATATCACTCTCTACAGCATTCTCTACATCACTCTCTACACCACTCTCTACACCACTCTCTACACCACTCTATATCACACTCTCCAGCACTCTATATCACTCTCTACATCACTCTCTACACCACTCTACATCACTCTCTACACCACTCTATATCACTCTCTACAGCACTCTATATCCCTCTCTACAGCACTCTATATCACTCTCTACACCACTCTATATCACTCTCTACAGCACACTATATCACTCTCTACAGCACTCTATATCACTCTCTACAGCACTCTATATCACTCTCTACAGCACTCTATATCACTCTCTACATCACTCTATATCACTCTCTACACCACCCTATATCACTCTATATCACTCTCTACATCATCACTCTCTTCAGCACTCTATATCACTCTCTACACCACTCTATATCACTCTCTACAGCACTCTATATCACTCTCTACAGCACTCTATATCACTCTCTACACCACTCTATATCACTCTATATCACTCTCTACATCATCACTCTCTTCAGCACTCTATATCACTCTCTACACCACTCTATATCACTCTCTACACCACTCTACATCACTCTCTACACCACTCTATATCACTCTCTACACCACTCTATATCACTCTCTACAGCAGTCTATATCACTCTCTACAGCACTCTATATCACTCTCTACAGCAGTCTATATCACTCTCTACAGCACTCTATATCACTCTCTACAGCATTCTCTACATCACTCTCTACACCACTCTATATCACACTCTCCAGGACTCTATATCACTCTCTACAGCACTCTATATCCCTCTCTACAGCACTCTATATCACTCTCTACACCACTCTATATCACTCTCTACAGCACACTATATCACTCTCTACAGCACTCTATATCACTCTCTACAGCACTCTATATCACTCTCTACAGCACTCTATATCACTTTCTACACCACTCTATATCACTCTCTACAGCACACTATATCACTCTCTACAGCACTCTATATCACTCTCTACAGCACTCTATATCACTCTCTACAGCACACTATATCACTCTCTACACCACTCTATATCACTCTCTACAGCACTCTATATCACTCTCTAAAGCACACTATATCACTCTCTACAGCACACTATATCACTCTCTACACCACTCTATATCACTCTATACATCACTCTATATCACTCTATACAGCACTCTATATCACTCTCTACAGCACACTATATCACTCTCTACACCACTCTATATCACTCTATACAGCACTCTATATCACTCTCTACAGCACACTATATCACTCTCTACACCACTCTATATCACTCTCTACAGCACTCTATATCACTCTCTACACCACTCTATATCACTCTCTACAGCACTCTATATCCCTCTCTACAGCACTCTATATCCCTCTCTACACCACTCTATATCACTCTCTACAGCACTCTATATCACTCTCTACGGCACTCTATATCACTCTCTACAGCACTCTATATCACTCTCTACAGCACTCTATATCACTCTCTACAGCACTCTATATCACTCTCTACAGCACTCCATATCACTCTCTACAGCACACTATATCACTCTCTCCAGCACTCTCTACAACACTCTCTCCAGCACTCTATATCACTCTCTACATCACTCTATATCACTCTCGCCAGCACTCTCTACATCACTCTCTCCAGCACTCTACATCACTCTCTGTAGCGCTCTAAATCACTCTACACCACTATATTACTCACTACATCACTCTTTGTAGCACTCTATATCACTCTCTCCAGCACTCTCTCCAGCACTCTCTATCACTCTCTACATCACTCTCTACACCACTCTCTACAGCACTCTATATCACTCTATATCACTCTATATAGCACTCTATATCACTCTCTCCAGCACTCTCTCCAGCACTCTCTATCACTCTCTACATCACTCTCTACACCACTCTCTACACTACTCTCTACACCACTCTCTACAGCACTCTATATCACTCTCTACACCACTCTATATCACTCTCTACAGCAGTCTATATCACTCTCTACAGCACTCTATATCACTCTCTACAGCAGTCTATATCACTCTCTACAGCACTCTATATCACTCTCTACAGCATTCTCTACATCACTCTCTACACCACTCTCTACACCACTCTATATCACACTCTCCAGCACTCTATATCACTCTCTACATCACTCTCTACAAAACTCTACATCACTCTCTACACCACTCTATATCACTCTCTACAGCACTCTATATCCCTCTCTACAGCACTCTATATCACTCTCTACACCACTCTATATCACTCTCTACAGCACACTATATCACTCTCTACAGCACTCTATATCACTCTCTCCAGCACTCTATATCACTCTCTACAGCACTCTATATCACTCTCTACATCACTCTATATCACTCTCTACACCACTCTACATCACTCTCTACACCACTCTATATCACTCTCTACAGCACTCTATATCCCTCTCTACAGCACTCTATATCACTCTCTACACCACTCTATATCACTCTCTACAGCACACTATATCACTCTCTACAGCACTCTATATCACTCTCTACAGCACTCTATATCACTCTCTACAGCACTCTATGTCACTCTCTACACCACTCTATATCACTCTCTACACCACTCTATATCACTCTCTACAGCAGTCTATATCACTCTCTACAGCACTCTATATCACTCTCTACAGCAGTCTATATCACTCTC
Organism: Oncorhynchus mykiss; assembly: GCF_013265735.2. Lineage (NCBI taxonomy): Eukaryota > Metazoa > Chordata > Actinopteri > Salmoniformes > Salmonidae > Oncorhynchus > Oncorhynchus mykiss. Next base: position 33,401,115 of record NC_048588.1, read on the forward strand.
TACAGCACTCTATATCACTCTCTACAGCATTCTCTACATCACTCTCTACACCACTCTCTACACCACTCTATATCACACTCTCCAGCACTCTATATCACTCTCTACATCACTCTCTACACCACTCTCTACACCACTCTATATCACTCTCTACAGCACTCTATATCCCTCTCTACAGCACTCTATATCACTCTCTACACCACTCTATATCACTCTCTACAGCACACTATATCACTCTCTACAGCACTCTATATCACTCTCTACAGCACTCTATATCACTCTCTACAGCACTCTATATCACTTTCTACACCACTCTATATCACTCTCTACAGCACACTATATCACTCTCTACAGCACTCTATATCACTCTCTACAGCACTCTATATCACTCTCTACAGCACTCTATATCACTCTCTACAGCACTCTATATCACTCTCTATATCACTCTCTACAGCACTCTATATCACTCTCTGCAGCACTCTATATCACTCTCTACAGCACTCTATATCACTTTCTACACCACTCTATATCACTCTCTACAGCACACTATATCACTCTCTACAGCACTCTATATCACTCTCTACAGCACTCTATATCACTCTCTACAGCACTCTATATCACTCTCTACACCACTCTATATCACTCTCTACAGCACACTATATCACTCTCTACAGCACTCTATATCACTCTCTACAGCACTCTATATCACTCTCTACATCACTCTATATCACTCTCTACAGCACTCTATATCACTCTCTACAGCACTCTATATCCCTCTCTACACCACTCTATATCACTCTATATCACTCTATATCACTCTCTACATCATCACTCTCTTCAGCACTCTATATATCACTCTTTACATCACTCTCTACACCACTTGCTATACCACTCTACATAACTCTCTATAGCACTCTCTACATCACTCTCTACACCACTCTACACCACTCTATATCACTCTCTACAGCACTCTATATCACTCTCTACAGCACTCTATATCACTCTCTACAGCACTCCATATCACTCTATATCACTCTATACAGCACTCTATATCACTCTCTACAGCACTCTATATCACTCTCTTCAGCACTCTATATAACTCTACATCACTCCATATAACACTCTATATACCACTCTGTTACTCTATATATCACTCTCTACACCACTTGCTATACCACTCTACATAACTCTCTATAGCACTCCATACATCACTCTCTACACCACTCTATATCACTCTCTACACCACTCTACATCACCCTCTACACCACTCTATATCACTCTCTACAGCACGTTACATCACTCTACATCACTCTCTACACCACTCTATATCACTCTCTTCAGCACTCTATATAACTCTACATCACTCTCTACATCACTCTATATAACACTCTATATACCACTCTGTCACTCTATATACCACTCTCTACATCCCTCACTATACATCTCTCTACACCACTTGCTATACCACTCTACATAACTCTCTATAGCACTCCATACACCACTCTCTATACCACTCTCTACACCCCTCTATATCACGCCCTACATCACACTATATCACTCTATATCCCTCTCTACAGCACTCTATATCACTCTCTACAGCACTCTATATCACTCTCTACACCACTCTAAATCACTCTCTACAGCACTCTATATCACTCTCTACACCACTCTATATCACTCTCTACACCACTCTATATCACTCTCTACAACACTCTATATCACGCCCTACATCACACTATACCACCACTCTATATCACTCTCTACATCATTACACCACTCTACATAAATCTTTACAGCACTCTATATCCCTCTCTACAGCACTCTATATCACTCTCTACATCACTATACATCCCTCTCTACATCACTCTATATCCCTCTCTACATCCCTCTCTACATCCCTCTATACATCCCTCTCTATCACTCTCTTGTATTTGAGTGAAGAGGCTGAATGCTTCATGTGGTTCATTTTCCAGTGCATCCATTCCAAAGAGTTGTCTCCTCATTTCTGCCCTCTTCCTCTTCCACTCCTCAATCCAACTGGATAGGTGAAAGTATATGTAGAACTAACTTCTGGAGAGAACAAAGGCAGTCAGATAGGGACAACTTTTCAGAAATAAAATGCAGCTGCATAAATCTGGTAACCCACGGTAATGACCTTTCACCTTTTTCTGACTCTCAGAATGTAGAGCTCCACTGGCACACGGGGTTCTCGGGACAGGAGAGTGGTGTGTGTGTGTGTTTGATCCAACTGACTGTGCTCACTTTCAGTTCATTTGTGAAATTCCAGAGCTGTACAAGGTGCCATGACTCCATAGCATGTGAGCAGGCTGGGGCTGTATACCGTTTATTCCATATACCGGGGTATTTCAATAGCGTTTTCAAACATGTAAAAATGTAAAAATAAATTGTGGGAGGTTGCGTGCTAAATGATCTCCAGCTCCGGGCTCCAGCTATGCATCGTGTTGCTAACTTGGTAGCTAAGCGGCTAGATACCAACATCAAGCTTCTTGGTTACAGCAGAATCATTGAATCCCCTCCTGAATCAAGATCCATGTTTCCTAAATTGTTTTTGCGTCAATTGTTTTATATTTTTATATAATAATAATAATAGCTCCACTGTGTGTGCACTTCCGGTAATACCGTATACCACGGTATGGTACAGAATTGAACATCTGGACACCACCCAACTCTACCTGTGAGTGTGTGTGTGTCAGTGTGTTAACAATATGTACGGAGGTGTGAGTGTGTGTGGAGGTTTGGTAAGACTTTCTCATGAATGTACTTCTGTGTGTGTACGTGTGTGTCTGCGTTCTTACCTTGGCAGAGGTCTCGTACCATCCCACAAAGCCGTTCTCCTGACAGAATTTCTCCATCTGGATCCCATTGTTGGTCAGCACGTCCTGCCCCTGGTCACACTTATTAGCCAATAACACAGCGGCCACATTTTTCCCATTGGCCAGCGTGAGTTTAGAGTCCAGGTCCTCCTTCCAGTTGGTGACGGCCTCGAAGGAGGACGGCCGCGTCATGTCAAACACGATGAACGCCCCCATGGCCTCACGGTAGTAGACCCGGGTCATGTTCCCAAACCGCTCCTGACCTGACACACACACACACACAGACACACACACGCACGCACGCACGCGCGCACACACACAGACACACACACACGCATGCACACACACACACACACACAGTATTGTTAGTACTGATAGCAGGACTAAGCGCTATACCTTAGCCTTGTGATAAAACATGTGTCTTGTTGCCACACCACCCCTGACCCTAATACCATATCATAAGCCCTGGTAACACCACTGAGATGAAGGTTACTTTTGGCTGTAAACAACCATTTGCCTCAGGGCAAAGAGTCGACTACACAGTCCTAGTCACAGTTGTAGAAGGTCAAATTCATTAATCAATCCCGGTAAAATACGACAATGTGGACAGACAGGGTACATCTCACTCCACACATAGATCAAATATACAGTACCAGTAAAAAGTTTGTCACACCTACTCATTCAAGGGTTTTTCTTTATTTTTACTATTTTCTACATTGTAGAATAATAGTGAAGACATCAAAACTATTAAATAACACATATGGCAAAGTGTTAAACAAATCAAAATATATTTTATATTTGAGATTCTTCAAAGTAGCCACCCTTTACCTTGATGACAGCTTTGCACACTCTTTGCATTCTCTCAACCCGCTTCAATGCTCTCCAACAGTCTTGAAGGACTTCCCACATATGCTGAGCACTTGTTGGCTGTTTTCCTTCACTTTGCGGTCCAACTCATCCCAACCCATCTCAGTTGGGTTGAGGTCGGGTGATTGTGGAGGCCAGGTCATCTGATGAAGCACTCCATCACTCTCCTTCATGGTCAAATAGCCCTTACACTGCCTGGAGGTGTGTTGAGTCATTGTTCCGTTGTAAAACAAATGATAGTCTCACTAAGTGCAAATCAGATGGGATGGTGTATCACTGCAGAATGCTGTTGTAGCCATGCTTGTTAAGAATTCTGAAATAAATCACAGTCAACAGCAAAGCACCCCCACACCATCACACCTCATCCTAGTCCATCTGTAAATAGCCCACCCAATCTACCTACCTCATCCCCATACTGTTTTTATTTTATTTACTTTTCTGCTCTTTTGCACACCAATATCTCTACTTGCACATCATCATCTGCTCATTTATCACTCCAGTGTTAATCTGATAAATTGTAATTATTCGCTCCTATGGCCTATTTATTGCCCACCTCCTCATGCCTTTTGCACACACTGTATATATACTTTATTTTCTCTACTGTGTCATTGACTTGTTTGTGTTATTGGCTTGTTTATTGTTTACTCCATGTGTAACTCTGTGTTGTTGTCTGTGTCACACTGCTTTGCTTTATCTTGGCCAGGTCGCAGTTGTAAATGAGAACTTGTTCTCAACTAGCCTACCTGGTTAAATAAAGGTGTTCTCAACTTGCCTACCTGGTTAAATAAAGGAGAAATAAAAACATAAAAATCCTCCATGCTTCAGGGTGGGAACCACACATGCGGAGATCATCCGTTCACCTACTCTGTCTCTCACAAAGACATGGCATTTGGAACCAATAATCGCAAATTTGGACTCATCAGACCAAAGGGCAGGTTTCCACTGGTCTAATGTCCGTTGCTCGTGTTTCTTGGCCCAAGCAAGTCTTTTCTTCTCATTGATGTCCTTTAGTAGTGGTTTCTTTACAGCAATTCAACCATGAAGGCCTGATTCATTCAGTCTACTGTCATTATCAAAGCTGTTTACCAGTGTGTTCAGACGTATTCACTGTCTCCTACTGTCATTATCAAAGCTGTTTACCAGTGTGTTCAGACATATTCACTGTCTCCTACTGTCATTATCAAAGCTGTTTACCAGTGTGTTCAGACATATTCACTGTCTCCTACTGTCATTATCAAAGCTGTTTACCAGTGTGTTCTGACGTATTCACTGTCTCCTACTGTCATTATCAAAGCTGTTTACCAGTGTGTTCAGACGTATTCACTGTCTCCTACTGTTATTATCAAAGCTGTTTACCAGTGTGATCAGACGTTACTGGACACGGCCATAGTCTTTGATAGGGCCCAATCCCAAATGGACCCCTAGACCCAGGGGTGTAAAGTACTTCAGTAAAAATACTTTAAAGTACTACTTAAGTAGTATCTGTATTTTACTTTACTATTTATATTTTTGACATTTTTGATTCCTAAAGAAAATATTGTCTGGTTTACTCCATAAATTTTTCCTGACACCCGAACGTACTTTTTGAATGCTTAGCAGGACAGGAAAATGGTCCAATTCATTTTATCAAGAGAACATCTGGTCATCCCTACTGCCGCTGATCTGGCGGACTCACGAAATACAAATCATTTGTTTGTAAATGATGTGTGTTTGGAGTGTGCCCCCGGCTATCCGTAAATTTAAAAAACAAGAAAATCAAAGTCTGGTTTGATAAGGAATTTGAAATTATTTATATTCTGAACTAGAATATAAAAGCAACAATTTCAAAGATTTAACTGAGTTACAGTTCATAGAAGGACATCAGTCAAGAGAAATACTTTCATTAGGCCCTAATATACGGATTTCACATGACTGGTCAGGGGCGCAGCCATAGGTGGGCCTGGGAGGGAATAGGCCCACCCACTTGGGAGCCAGGCCAACCCACTTAGGAGCCAGGCCCAGCCAATTAACATTAAATTCTCTGGCAACAGCTCTGCCTGACATTCCTGCAGTCAGCATGCCAAATGCACAGTGCCTCAAAACTTTGTGGCATTGTGTTGTAAGACAACTGCACATTTTAGAGTGGCCTTTTGTTGTCCCCAGCACAAGGTACACCTGTGTAATGATCATGCCGTTTAATCAGCTTCTTGATATGCCACACCTGTCAGGTGGATGGATTATCATGACAAAGGATCAAATGCTCACTAACAGGGATGTAAACAAATCTGGGCAAAACCATTGAGAGAAATAAGCTTTTTGTGTACAGTTGTGGCCAAAAGTTTTGAGAATGACACAAATATTAATGTTCAAAGTCTGCTGCCTCAGTGTCTTTAGATATTTTTTTCAGATGTTACTATGGAATACTGAAGTATAATTACAAGCATTTCATAAGGGCCAAAGGCTTTTATTGTTAATTACATGAAGTTGATGCCAAGAGTCAATATTTGCAGTGTTGACCCTTCTTTTTCAAGAACCCTGCAATCAGCCCTGGCATGCTGTCAATTAACTTCTGATCCACATCCTGAATGATGGCAGCCCATTCTTGCATAATCAATGCTTGGAGTTTGTCAGAATTTGTGGGTTTTTGTTTGTCCACCCGCCTCTTGAGGATTGACCAAGTTCTCAATGGGATTAAGGACTGGTGAGTTTCCTGGCCATGGACCCAAAATATCAATGTTTTGTTCCCCAAGCCACTTAGTTATCACTTTTGCCTTATGGCAAGGTGCTCCATCATGCTGGAGAAGGCATTGTTTGTCACCAAACTGTTCCTGGATGGTGGGAGAAGTTGCTCTCGGAGGATGTGCTGGTACCATTCTTTATTCATGACTGTGTCCTTAGGCAAAATTGTGAGTGAGCCCACTCCCTTAGCTGAGAAGCAACCCCACACATGAATGGTCTCAAGATGCACTCACACCTGCCTGCTGCCATTCCTCAGAAAGCTCTGTACTGGTGGTGCCTCGATCCCGCTACTGAATCAACTTTAGGAGAAGTTCCTGGCGCTTGCTGGACTTTCTTGGGCGCCCTGAAGCCTTCTTCACAACAATTGAACCCCTCTCCTTCAAGTTCTTGATGATCTGATAAATGGTTGATTTAGGTGCAATCTTACTGGCAACAATATCCTTGCCTGTGAAGCCCTTTTTGTGCAAAGCAATGATGACGGCACGTGGTTCCGTGCAGGTACCATGTTTGACAGAGGAAGAACAATGATTCCAAGTACCACACTCCTTTTGAAGCGTCCAGTCTGTTATTTAAACTCAATCAGCATGACAGAGTGATCTCCAGCCGTGTGTTAACGAGAGAATCACTGACATGTCAGCTGGTCCTTTTGTGGCAGGGCTGAAATGTAGTGGAAATGTTTTTGGGAATTCAGTTCATTTGTATGGCAAAGAGGGACTCTGCAATTAGTGGCAATTAACTTGATCACTCTTCATAACATTCAGGAGTATATGCAAATTGTCATCATGCAAATTGAGGCAGCAGACTTTGAAAATTAATGTGTCATTTTCAACTTTTGGCCACGACTGATGTAAAACTGAGATCTTTGATTTTAGGACATGAAATCAACACTTTACATGTAGCGTTTATATTTTTGTTCTGTGTACTTTTATTTTTCATGCATTTATATTTCATTTTTATAAAGTATATTTAAAATCAAATACTTTTAGATTTACTCAAGTAGTATTTTACTGGGTTAGTTTCACTTGAGTACTTTTCTATTAAAATGTATCTTTACTTTTACTTAAGTATGACAATGGTTAATTTTTCCACCACTGCCCGAGACCTAGACCTGCCCAACGCCTTATAAATGATTGGATTTGATTGATGAAAGCAATACGTTCAAGCTTCCACCTGTTAAATACGTTCTATGTACTTGTGGAGATCTGAGAGTAAGGTATTGCCTACAGGTACATCTGAGATCGGGCCTAGGTGTGACATTCTACAAGTGCATGATCAATAGAGCAAGGCTAGTTTAAGCAAAGCACAAACTCCAGTCTGAGTTAACGTCAGCTGGTAGCCAGCTGACTACATCAAGCTAAACTGAGAAACCATCCACATGACATTGCTATTTTGGTACGGCGCTCTATTTAAATTGACCACATCGACATACACGAGTTCTTCTGACTCAACTGTACTAGCTTAGCTGTTTTGTTGCTGCAAGACGGGTTTCCTTCCAAGGCTTTGAAAGCTTGTGATCATGTAGTTACTGACGGGAATGAGTCAAAACCCCTGCGTAATGAAGGTTGAGAGCTCTTATCAGAGGCCATATAAAGCAACACTAAACACAGGGACGTTGCAATGTCTCGAACACATCCTCTTATATTAAGGGTATGAGAAAACAGTTCACAATATCCCTCCAAATTGAGCTGAATGAAGCAATGCATCAATCTATTCTGAATACAATAGGTAGCAGGGCATTCTCGATCCCGGAAGTCTTGTCGGTTCTCATTCACGATAAACCCATTCTGAGCCTCAAATCTTCCTCACGAGTGCGAGACACATGACTGTACATGCAGGCGTGCGCACCGGCTGTACCGGCCAGAGAGTATAGAACAGAGAGCGCGCACAGAAACATCAGACGAATTTCTCCAATAACCGCCCCTCACGTGAGATACGTTACACCGTATGCGTATTGGCCTTAACTGCAATCGGTTCCCAACATCTGCACACGAACAGGACTGTTGTGTAATATTACTTAACATAACGCTCCCTAAAATTGTTGTATTACATGTTGCCGTCAGTATACAATACATCCAATATTTTTGATACACATACTCCGTTGACCACTCCACAGAACCTAATAACTACAATTCTCTCCCGTCTCCCCATCCCGCTTCTTACGTTGTAACTTTGACAAGCCTTCAAACCTCTTACATTAATGACATGTAATTTATCGAAGTGAGGCCAAATAGCATAATACTAAAACGGGCCTGCCTGTGACCCCATTAGAGCAGTGTCACGCGTAATGCTTCTCCTACCTGCTATGTCCCAAAGCTGTAGCCGTACGGTTTCATGGTCCCAGTTAAGGACCTTCAGGGCGAAGTCCACTCCTATTGTGGCTCGGTAGTTTGGGCTGAAGTTTTGGTGGACATAGCGCTTGATGATGCTAGTCTTGCCCACCCCCAGGTCCCCTATTACCAGGATCTTATAGAGGTGCTCCTTGTGATTGTTCTGCATGGCGACCGCGGAGCGCTACGGTAGGACATTAATACGCCGTGATGACGGTAGAGAAGAGACTGTGGAGCGGTGTGCTCCAGCGATCCTGAAGGAACGCCCAGAGAAGTGGGGCAGAAGAGGGTAACAGCGGGACCTTGTGACTGGCGGGCCTAAGGCGTGAGCGCTCGCAGCTGGGCTGACCCCATCTGAAGTTCATACCGTTATCTGAAAATGACTTCATTCTGAAAAAAATAGCAAGACATGCAACGTTCCATCAAGAATATTGAAGTTGAGCACATATAGTTTAAGATTTGCCCAGATGTCAATATATAAAAGTCACAACATATTTCTAAAACTTTATTTTTTCAAATTCTAAAAAAAGGCAAACAAAATCTGAACATGCATGATGTGATCTTATTGGAAAACTGACATTTCTAATGAAAGGCAACATTGAATCATACTGCATCCCTTCCAACAGCATGAGCCAGTCCCTTTGAACATTCCCAGGAGACTCCAATTTACAGCATCAGCAGAGATAAGAGAGGACAGTACAGAGATGACTTGCAACAAGGAATATATTTAAGATCACAGGACAGTCTCCCCTGAGATTACAGATAAAGAGTAGAGGTTCTCTGCCCTCCTATCAATCACCAGACTAACTACAAAATACTAATAAAACTACAAATCCCAGTTACAGGGAATTATAGCAGGTTCCCTTTTGGCATCATTCACAAAATTGCATCTGACTGGCAAGGATCAGACTGTCTAGCAAGCGTGGGGAACACTTTTACAGTCACCAACTCTGACAACGTCCCAGCCATTTCAAAATACCACATTTATATGCAATTGTAGACTTCAGGCTAGGTTCCAATTGGGAAAATGCCTAAAGATGAACCCTTTCCCTCCCACCCCCGTAGACCCTCTACAGTTTAGGGATGGGCTTGGCTGCCACAGCGATGCTCTCGATGGCACACTCGTCAGACCCCCGTCTGACCCTGAAGAAGCCCTCCTCGCCCCACTTCGTCCCCCAGCTGTTCTTCACCACCCAGAACTTCTGACCCGTGACGTGACATTGGCCGTAGCCCACCAGCAGCACCGCGTGGTTGGTCAGCTCAAACGGGTTGTAGGAGTCATGGAGGCCCGTGTGGTGGTAGATACCCTCCTTGTAGTGCATGAAGTCAGGATACACCTGGACGAGAACAGTGTGAGGAAGACCTGGCCATTTTGACTTAGAACAACTAATACTCGCCATTATTCATATAGAGCTAGCCAATGCTCAAACCAACGTGTGTGTATGTGTCCCACCTCAAAGGCCACCCCCATGGGTCCGTTCTTGACCAGTTCCAGCATCATGGCAGACTCGCTGCAGCCTCCGTAGAACCCTCCGACGTAGCTGTAGTCCGAAGTGTAGTGGCGGAGACAGCCATCGGGAACGTCACACGGGGAATCTGTCCCAGCGTACGGATAACACGACTCTTCCACGATCCCAAAGTCCTGGACGTACTTCCCAATGAGGTAGGGGAAACCACCGTCACAACCTGAGAGGGAGAAGTAAGAGGGCTTAGATATGGGAGAAATACACAAACACCGTTAAGGTACAATTATGCAGAGTGTGTTCGCTCATTACCTTGGGAGTACTGGGAGCAGGACACGACCTGCTGTGGGCTGAAGATGGGAGTCTCGGTGTTGTTGGTTTGGAGCCGGACACGAGCCTCCAACATTCCCATTAAGGCAAAGGAATAGCAGCTACCACACGAAGCTGGAGCCCACAGAGTACCAATCAAACCCTGCACTGTCACAACCAATCAAAAACCTCACTGTAATATCAGTCACCACTAAGAACCAGACACCCAGTCAAGCAGTCCGTGGATCATCTTTAACCTGCAACTAGAGTTCTGTGGGAATGAATCCTAAAAGCCCATTTATGCTGGAGATGAAAATGTGGTCAGAGGCTTCACATGGAGGGTGATGCAATTGTGGAGCCTCCGGAGGTATGCAGAGGCAAAATGAAACTCCGTATCACATCGAGCCTCCAATTGTAACAACGCAGAGGGCGCCGTATAGCTCTATTGACATGATTGGTTGACAGGTGGGGGAGGTACATCCTGTATAAAACAAACTCACTTCCTTCACAATAGTTCTGCAGTAAATGCTGTACGGCCACTGTCGACCATGCAGAGCCTTCAGTAAGGCCCCACTTCCTCACACAGCTATTAAAACCCCTCAACAGAGCCCCTAAATCCCAGCCCTGCCGTTGCCCTCTCAGCCAGCTATGCAACAACTCATTACACACAAGCATGTTGTCTGTGGGGTTGAGACAGGAACGTTGGCCACTTTAATCCAGGAAGAACCATTGATTTAGCAGTTCTCTAACTAGGACAGGCAGTGGTACCCTGCCCTGTAGAGGACATTCCTAAGGCCTCAGACACAGCAGCAAGGCTGAACATTAAACACATGGGTTGTGAGAGGAGACATTTTGCCAACAGTCACGATAGACAAGTGTAGGCATTTGACCCCGCGTGCGTTACCCTGGTTGCGGACAGGACTGAGGTAGTTGACTCCGTTGACATCTCTCCAGTCCCAGCGCTCAGGGAGGCCGGCCGCCATCTTGGCTAGCGTTGATGTCACAGGGGCGGGGCCAACACGTCTGGGGAGGAGCATAGACTCATACAATAAGGGTACACCATGGGCATGTTTTGCAATGAATCCAAAATGAGTGTTCCTATTGAACACCTTTAGGTACTACCTCAGTTTTAGAGTCCTGTTTCATACCTACTGACCACCACCAAGGTGATCTCTACCCCACAGTCTCCTGAGGTGATCACTAGTCCCCCCCCACACTATGGATTGGTGTCACCATAATGACTGTACTTAGTTCAACATATTTCTGACACCAAACCATTCCTTTAAAATCCATGAGGGGGGAGTGAACGAGTGGAGAGAAATACAACTCAGCTGGGGGTTGAGAGAGAAAGAAACCTCAAGCATTTGTAAGCCTCTTAGTATCCGTCATACCAGAGCAGTCTAGACGAGTTGGGGCCAGAGACTGTGTCCCATTATCCTAAAACAGAACCCTCTAGCCTTGGACTCATCTGCCATGACTATTCTCTCCAGGGGTACAACTGTCACTGTGGACCTGTCCCTCCCACATTATGAAATTGCTTTTGTCACCCCCAGTTTGATCGTTGGAATGTGATGCTAAATGAGGCGAAGGTGTGCTTTAGGACCATGCAGACGCCGCCGAGCAGTCAGGTGGGCTGTGTGGAGTGTTTGACAGGATAAAATATAATAAATGATGTCCCCCCCACACTTAAAAAACAACGTTAAGCCCCTGATTGTCACCCTTTTCTTTCAGAAGTAACAAATCTCACAGCTGACAGACATCCTGCTTCTTCCTTGTGTGAAGTTCACCAAAATGAGTTTCATAATAATTGAATTCCTGTTTCAATACATAGTGTCACAAGTGAATGACTGTACCTGGGGATGTGTGAAGCTGGTCCCCCGGCTCTGTGCATTAGCTGCTGCAGAGTGTAGGTCTCATGTTCGCTGTAGGCCATGGCTTTCCAGGAGCTCTGAGCCATGTTGATGGAGTCAATGAAGTCCAGGTTGTGTTTGTAGGACCTCTGGAGGAACCTGGGGGAGGGGAGGGAGGAGTAAACAGACCTACACCAACCTGGGGGAGGAGTAAACAGACCTACACCAACCTGGGGGAGGAGAAAACAGACCGACACAAACGTAAAGACTGCTTCTACATTGCTTGCTGTTTGGGGTTTTAGGCTGGGTTTCTGTATAGCACTTTGTGACATCGGCTGATGTAAAAATCAGGCTTTATAAATATTCATTTGAATGAATTGATTGACATATACCCCACATGAGAGGAGTAAACAGACCTACACAGCCTGAAGGAATGAAAACAGAATGAACAAATGCAGGAGCACTAGAACAGCCAGACGGAGAGAGCACTGCTCAGACCAGAACACATGACTCACACAACACATGAGCAGTGACTGACAGCCAACGTAAAAGAGAGTCTAAACTAAGCAGACTGCTTGTTTTTCAATATGAGCAATGCTCACACTAAAATGGGACCATGGATGAAAATAGCCTTCTAGACAATTATAGGACTTTAATGTGAAAACATAGGTGATTATTGGAGAGCATTATTATTGGGCACAGAGTGTCAAGCCTGCTATAAAACCCTGAGGCTACTCACAGGTCATTGGGATGGTAGCGGTGTGTGTCTATGGAGCGAGGGGGTGTTGGGACAACCCTCTTGGCAGTGAAGCAGGCCCAGTTGTTTCCCAGAGAATCATGGACCCAGCCTGGCAGAGTCTGGTCACAGTAGCTGGTCACCTCAGAGCCCTGCTCAGAGTACTGGAACAGAGAGGAGAAAAATCAGTCTGTACGAGGCATCCCTGTGTGTTGTGTAGAAAGAGGACGATCACATATTGAATCTTAATGGCCCGAGTTAAAGATTAAAAAACAAGAGCTACAAGTCAGTGAGGTTTTATGCAAGTGGAGGTGGCAGTTACCCTGATAACCGCTTTCAATATGAGCAGACAGTGTGGCGTTATGAACAGCAGCAATGAGTAACTAACAATGGGCTTTTCCAGTGAACCATGTGGTGTGTCACTGTGCTGAAACAAGTCCAGACGGTTTCAATAAGGAAGTACAAGTGACGTGCAGATGTCAGCTAAACCATGTAGGAGGGACAACACTGAACATTTCCCCTGATAGTCACAAGGAAGTCACGTGACAAAGCCAAACGAAATACAACCCCAAATGAAAAAGGATCAACACTCAAAGTATCTTTGAAACACAAGCCTGAATATATCAGTGTAGCAACTGAGATGTAAAAGTCAGATTAGTGATTGAACTACCAACCCTGCAATAACAGGAAAGGTGACCAGCCACGTGTCTGAAACTTAATGTACAAGGCTACAAGGTAGGAGGACTTCCATCACGGCCAGCCCGGTCATCAGGAGGAATATTGATGGCATTGACTGAGCTAAACTGACCAAGATGCACCTAACACATAAAACCTCACAATTCTGCCCAAAGTCAATGACAGTTCCTCTCAACCAGTGGCATATGGGTTTTTACATGAGAGCTTATGCCACCCTTTGATAATCAGTGTCCACTGCTTGTCTATTCCCAGCACACCTCTCCAGGAAGCTGCTATAGAAACATCTGTGCAGCACGTCAACATCCCATCAACAATCCTGTAGCAGATAGAATATGGTAGAACAAGGATGTGGTCTTTTCTGTAGCCTACAGGCTGGAGATTAAATGACAATGTAATTCCATATTCACCAAAAATGTTCCAGACCTCTTGACATAGATGCTACTGTTATAGACTAAAGTGGAACCCTGAATGAAACAAGTGAGATCTTAAACCTGCCTTGAAGAAGCCAAACCACTTGTAGTCGTTGAGGACAACCTCAAAGCCCTGATTGTAGATGAGGGTGAAGAATCCCGTGTTCCCCAGGTCGTCCACCGCCACAGACAGCTTCTCCAGGCGCACCGTTATCGACTTATCAATGGTGTCTTTTTAAAAACAGAGACATTTTGGTAATTACTACTCAATTAAAATGTGAGCTTCTTCTGTATTGCAAAGTAAGACGGGGTAGACATTGTAACATTGGGCAGAGGTGAAAGTTGTAACAATTACACAATGCTCGATATAAAAGCTAAATCAATAGCCTACAAACTAAGGCAATAGACTACCGGGTCAAGTTAACACTTGAACCAATTAAAAGTTTGTTACATAGCCTACTTGATTGCTTAAAGCGTGAGGTCGTTCCGTATTTCCAGCTCTTACCCATCATGGAGCAGTTGATGCCTTTGTCTTGTCCCCCCTTCGATACTTGGAACACCCAGGTGCCCAACAGGTCTTCATATGTGCAGTTGGCCGGGGTATCAGCCTGGGAGCCCTCCACCCAGAGCAGGAACACACACAACAACACACCGCTCACCTTCATCGCGTCACACCACGCTCCTGTTTACAGCACTACGCAGAGATTTGAATCTACGATAATAACTAACAAGGAACTTGAGTCTACGTATAAGAACAAATATAAAACGTTAAGCTATACTTCCCCAAACTGCGATGCACCTGCGATACGGGTTTGTTCCTTGTCCTCTGCGATTTTGTACAATCAGAAGAAACTTTCCCTTCAGTCATATGACCCGCTGCAGCTTATCACGTGACTCGCTGGGGCTTTTTGAGAGAAGACAAATATTATTTATTATATTGTCAAGAAAGCCGAGTGACCCCCTCTAACAACGGAAATACATGTTCTCAATGATTGAAGGCAAATTAGGTCAGGTGGAACCATTGTAGCCAATGATGCACAACGTAGTCATTTTTCTCAAAGTTACCGGAATGCAACGTGAATCCAATTATATCAGTACATTTGTAACAGCCTAAACATTACGAAACTTCTATTTGATCAAATTAGCCTCTAGTAACTCGACACTTTCACATACAGATTTTGGGCGAAGTAAATCCTCTCGCGTCACCTGTTCCTGTCTGGAGGAGAGGATCGAATTGGAAAGGGAAACTGCAAGTGTCGGTAATGACTTTGGGGTGTTCCTTGTTGAGGCAAATTACATTCAATTGGTTTTCAGCTGTGAAGACACTTCACTTCAGCAACTCTGCTGTTGCTGACTTTTAGAATCTGTAAGTCTTTCATCAGTGAAAGACAAGCGTTTTATTGGATAATGAGAACATTCAATATAATTTTTTATGTTTTTTTAAAGGTGTGTGTACAGGATATAAATTCAGCAACAACAAAACACGTCCTTTCACTGTCAACTGCGTTTAATTTCAGCAAACTTAACATGTGTAAATATTTGTATGAACATAACAAGATTCAACAACTGAGACATAAAATGAACAAGTTCCACAGACATGTGACTAATGATGTGAAACGGCTAGCTTAGTTAGCGGTGCGCACTAAATAGCGTTTCAATCGGTGACGTCACTTGCTTTGAGACCTTGAAGTAGTAGTTCCCCTTGCTCTGCAAGGGAACGAGGCTTCGTGGGTGACTGTTGTTGATGTGTGCAGAGGGTCCGGCGAGGGGACGGTCTAATGTTACATTGATGCTGTTGACCCGGATCACTGGTTGCTGCGGAAAAAAGGAGGAGGTCAAAAGGGGGGTGAGTGTAACGGATGTGAAACGGCTAGCTTAGTTAGCGGTGCGCTCTAAATAGCGTTTCAATCGGTGACGTCACTTGCTCTGAGACCTTGAAGTAGTAGTTCCCCTTGCTCTGCCGCGGCTTTTGTGGAGCGATGGGTAACGATGCTTCGTGGGTGACTGTTGTTAATGTGTGCAGAGGGTTCCTGGTTCGTGCGAGGGGACGGTCTAAAGTTATACTGTTACACTAACATAAATGGTGCAGTGGTTCTTAACCTGGGTTCGATCGAACCCCAGGGGTTCGGTGAGTCAGTCTCAGGGGATTTACATGTATAACGGAAAGTGATGGGAGTCAGTGTCCTAACTGCATGATATGCAATGCCAAGTTGAGCAATTCTAGTCTAGCACCGGCAAAACTAAGAAAACACTTCCTTAAGCTGCATGGAGATGGAAAATACAAGAACACAACGCTCGCTGAATTCAAGGTGAAGAGAGCCAGATTCGATGAAAAGGCTACTCTGCCTGTTCTCGGCTTTGTACCCATCAACAAACCGATCCTCACAGCATCGTACGAAGTTGCTTATCTGATCGCAAAGCAGGGCAAACCACACACCATTGGTGAAACACTCATAAAACCAGCTGTGTTGAAGATGGCGAATATCATGTTGGGAAAAGAGGCT
This sequence comes from Oncorhynchus mykiss, assembly GCF_013265735.2. Taxonomy (NCBI): domain Eukaryota; kingdom Metazoa; phylum Chordata; class Actinopteri; order Salmoniformes; family Salmonidae; genus Oncorhynchus; species Oncorhynchus mykiss. Next base: position 33,417,826 of record NC_048588.1, read on the forward strand.
GAAGTTAAGTCCCAAATCCCAAATTCCTCTTTCAAATGACACCATCAGCGACAGAATAGAGGACATGAGCAAAGACATCTTGGCTCAAGTAGTTGCAGATCTGATTTCAAGCCCGGCAAAATTCAGCCTTCAACTCGACGAGACCACAGACGTTTCCAATCTAAGCCAGCTTGCTGTATTCGTGCGCTATGTGAAAGACGACGTGATAAAGGAAGATTTTTTTATTTTGTAAGCCTCTTACAACAACAACTAAGGCAGCCGATGTGAAGAAACTTGTGGATGACTTCTTCAAAGACAACAATCTTTCGTGGGATATGGTTTCTGCAGTTTGTTCGGACGGAGCTCCAGTCATGCTGGGAAGAAAGTCTGGTTTTGGTGCGCTAGTGAAAGCCGATGCACCACACATCATTGTTACGCATTGTATTCTGCACAGGCATGCGTTGGCAACAAAAACCTTGCCTCCAAAACTGGCAGAAGTATTAAAATTTGTAGTGGAATGCGTGAACTATGTGCGAACTAGTGCTCTGCGGCATCGCATCTTCAGTGAGCTGTGTAAAGAAATGGGCTCTGAATTCGAAGTACTTCTGTACCATTCTAACGTTAGGTGGTTATCCCGGGGACAGGTGCTGAATCGTGTTTTTGCCGTGCGTGTGGAATTAGCCCTGTTTTTGCAAGAGCACCAACATTGTCATGCAGATTGCTTCAAAAATTCTGAGGTCATTCTCATTTTAGCGTACATGGCTGATATCTTCGCAGCTCTCAATCATCTCAATCAAAAGAAGCAGGGCGGTGGAGTCAACATCATCGAAGCGGAGGAAAACCTGAAGGCTTTTCAAAAAAAGCTACCGTTATGGAAACGATGAACAGAGAACAATAACTTCGCAAACTTTCCCCTGCTGGACGACTGTGTAAGTAAGATCGAAGATGTATCTGGAATCGGAGACATTTCTGTACCCGCGGAACTGAAGCAAGCAATTGCCACGCACTTAGATGAGCTTGCAAAGTCTCTCGACGGATACTTCCCTACAAGAGAGTCATATCCAGCATGGGTGAGACAGCCGTTCACGTTTAGTGTTGAGACAACAGATGTCAATGATGAAAACCTCGATGAAATCATTGAAATTCAGCAGAGCCAGGTTCAACAGCAACTCTTCAGAACAAGAAAGCTTTCAACGTTTTGGTGTCAACAAATGGTAACGTACCATGTTATGTTAAGAAACCTCTGGAGATTTTCATACCGTTTGTTACAACATATCTTTGCGAGCAATCCTTTTCGAGGATGCTGGACATAAAAACGAAGAAAAGGAACCGACTTTGTTTGCGAAAATGACATGAGAGTGGCACTTGCCAAGGTGAAGCCGCACATTTCTGAACTGGTCTCTGAAAGGCAACAGCAGAAGTCACACTGATTTGCAGTAAATATTCATTATTATGTTTTTGTGTGAAAATGATCATCTGTGTGAAAATGTTTTGATGATTTTGTTCTTTGAACACAGTGATGTTGATGCACAGTTCATTTTGTGCACCAGTCAAATATATACCTATGTTTTGAATTAGATTTTTTTTTTCAAGGGTTCGGTAAATGCGCATATGAAACTGGTGGGGTTCAGTACCTCCAACAAGGTTAAGAACCACTGGTATAATGTGTCCCTGAACAAGGGGGGGTGTTCAAAAGTAACAGTCAATATCTGTTGTGGCCACCAGCTGCATTAAGTACTGCAGTGCATCTCCTCCTCATGGACTGCACCAGATTTGCCAGTTCTTGCTGTGAGATATTACCCCACTCTTCCATCAAGGCACCTGCAAGTTCCCGGACATTTCTGGGGGGAATGTGCCTATCCCTCACCCTCCGATCCAACAGGTCCCAGTCGTGCTCAATGGGGTTGAGATCTGGGCTCTTCGCTGGCCATGGCAGAAAACGGACATTCACGACAATCACGCACAGAACAAACAGTATGGCTGGTGGCAATGTCATGCTGGAGGGTCATGTCAGGATGAGCCTGCAGGAAGGGTACCACATGAGGGGGGAGGATGTCTTCCCTGTAACGCACAGCATTGATATTGCCTGCAATGACAACAAGCTCTGTCCGATGATGCTGTAATAATGTGAAAATTCAATTCAAGGGCTTTTTTGGCATGGGAAACATAACATTGCCAAAGCAAGTAAAGGAGATAATTAACAAAGTGAAAGAAACAATACAAATTAACTTTACACTCACAGAAGTTTCAAAAATGTCATTTCAAATATCATGTGTCTATATACAGTGTTGTAACGATGTGCAAATAGGTAAAGTACAGTGGTCAGGTATTCTGCCGCTGTGTACTCTCTGTTTAGATTTAAATATAATTCTTGTTTGCCCTGTTTTTTTGTAAATTCTTTCCAATGTGTCAAGTAATAATCTTTTTGTTTCTCATGATTTGGTTGGTTCTAATTCTGTTGCTGTCCTGGGGCTCTTTGGGGTCTGTTTGTGTTTGTGAACAGAGCCCCTGTAACGGCCGTTGTTGGTGGTGGAAGAAGAAGAGGACCAATGCGCAGCGTGGTAAGTGTCCATATTGATTTAATAGAACAATCGAACACTGACCCAAACCAATAAAGCGACAACGAAACAGTTCTGAACGGTGAATACACAGAACATAATCACCCACAACTCAAGGGTGAAAACAGGCTACCTAAGTATGGTTCTCAATCAGGGACAACGATTGACTGCTGCCTCTGATTGAGAACCATACCAGGCCAAACACAGAAATCCCAAATCATAGAAAAAAGAACATAGACTGCCCACCCCAACTCACGCCCTGACCACACTAAAACAAAGACAAAACAAAGGAACTAAGGTCAGAACGTGACAGCCCCAAGTTAATTTCTCTGTAGGTGATGATTTTGTTATGGAAGGTTTGGGAATCGCTTCCTTTTAGGTGGTTGTAGAATTGAATGCTATTTTCTGGATTTTGATAATTAGCCAGTATCGGCCTAATTCTGCTCTGCATGCGTTATTTGATGTTTTGCGTTGTACACAGAGGATATTTTTTGCTGAATTCTGCATGCATAGTCTAAATTTGGTGTTTGTCCCATTTTGTGAAATCTTGGTTGGTGAGCGGACCCCAGACCTCACAACCATAAAGGGCAATGGGTTCTATAACTGATTAAAGCATTTTTAGCCAGATCCTAATTGGTATGTCAAATTATCTGTTCCTTTTGATGGCATCAGATCGTTCACAGCTTTTTGGAAGGTATATGGCGCTGATGTTTAGGCTGAGGTATGTATATTTTTGGGTGTGCTCTAGGGCAGGTTTTCCCTAACTGGTGCAATGCTGTCGGGGGTAAGCCAAATAAAAATGTGATTCACATTTGTAATAATTTTTTTATGAAACAGTCCATTTATATTTTCCAACGGGGCTGTACATTTGGGTTCCAACTGGGCTGTACATTTGGGTTCCAACGGGGCTGTACATTTGGGTTCCAACTGGGCTGTACATTTGGGTTCCAACTGGGCTGTACATTTGGGTTCCAACGGGGCTGTACATTTGGGTTCCAACGGGGCTGTACATTTGGGTTCCAACGGGGCTGTACATTTGGGTTCCAACGGGGCTGTACATTTGGGTTCCAACGGGGCTGTACATTTGGGTTCCAACTGGGCTGTACATTTGGGTTCCAACTGGGCTGTACATTTGGGTTCCAACGGGGCTGTACATTTGGGTTCCAACGGGGCTGTACATTTGGGTTCCAACGGGGCTGTACATTTGGGTTCCAACGGGGCTGTACATTTGGGTTCCAACTGGGCTGTACATTTGAGTTCCAACGGGGGCTGTACATTTGGGTTCCAACGGGGCTGTACATTTGGGTTCCAACGGGGGCTGTACATTTGGGTTCCAACGGGGCTGTACATTTGGGTTCCAACGGGGCTGTACATTTGGGTTCCAACGGGGCTGTACATTTGGGTTCCAACGGGGGCTGTACATTTGGGTTCCAACGGGGCTGTACATTTGGGTTCCAACTGGGCTGTACATTTGGGTTCCAACTGGGCTGTACATTTGGGTTCCAACTGGGCTGTACATTTGGGTTCCAACTGGGCTGTACATTTGGGTTCCAACGGGGCTGTACATTTGGGTTCCAACGGGGGCTGTACATTTGGGTTCCAACGGGGCTGTACATTTGGGTTCCAACGGGGCTGTACATTTGGGTTCCAACGGGGCTGTACATTTGGGTTCCAACGGGGGCTGTACATTTGGGTTCCAACTGGGCTGTACATTTGGGTTCCAACGGGGGCTGTACATTTGGGTTCCAACGGGGCTGTACATTTGGGTTCCAACGGGGGCTGTACATTTGGGTTCCAACTGGGCTGTACATTTGGGTTCCAACGGGGCTGTACATTTGGGTTCCAACTGGGCTGTACATTTGGGTTCCAACGGGGCTGTACATTTGGGTTCCAACGGGGGCTGTACATTTGGGTTCCAACGGGGCTGTACATTTGGGTTCCAACGGGGCTGTACATTTGGGTTCCAACGGGGGCTGTACATTTGGGTTCCAACGGGGCTGTACATTTGGGTTCCAACTGGGCTGTACATTTGGGTTCCAACTGGGCTGTACATTTGGGTTCCAACTGGGGCTGTACATTTGGGTTCCAACGGGGCTGTACATTTGGGTTCCAACGGGGCTGTACATTTGGGTTCCAACGGGGCTGTACATTTGGGTTCCAACGGGGCTGTACATTTGGGTGAGTTTTTTTTCTCATCTGAGTATCGTCGTTTCACCGGCAAAAAATAAAATGAAACCATCCAGTGTTCAGCTAAATAACAACACAATGTCAAATACAGGTAGCCTAGTCAAATAATTAACATCCAATCACATTAACCATTACTCTCTCGCGGGAATTCCACTGAATGATCTGAATCTAGGATTACAGGGACTCTCCACAACTATAATCAATGTGCGGGACAAAATTGAGGCTGTGATTAAGAAGTTGGAGCTCTTCTCTGTCTGTCTTTTCTGTCTGCATTAACAAGGACAACACACAGGTCTTTCCATCATTGTATGATTTTTTTTGTGTGTAAATGAACTCAAGCTTACGGACAACGTCAAATGTGATATAGCGAAACACCAGAGTGAGTTGGGTGCCTAATTACGCAGGTACGTTCTCAAAATGGATGACACTCAATCAACTGGATTAATTATCCCTTTTGTGCCCTGCCTCCAGTCCACTTACCCATATCTGAACAAGAGAGCCTCATCGAAATTGCAGAAAGCGGTTCTGTGAAAATTTAATCAGAAGCCACTGCCAGATTTCTGGACTGGGCTGCGCTCAGAGTATCCTGCCTTGGCAAATCGCGCTGTTAAGACACTGATGCCTTTTGCAACTACAATTATTATTATTTCACTTATAATTCACTGCATCACAATTCCAGTGGGTCAGAAGTTCACATACACTAAGTTGACTGTGCCTTTAAACAGCTTGGATATTTCCCTAAAATTATGTCATGGCTTTAGAAGCTTCTGATAGGCTAATTGGCATCATATGAGTCAATTGGAGGTGTCCCTGTAGATGTATTTCAAGGCCGATCTTCAAACTCAGTGCCTCTTTGCTTGACATCATGGGAAAATCAAAAGAAATCAGCCAAGACCTCAGAAAAAATTGTAGACCTCTACGAGTCTGGTTCATCCTCGGGAGCAATTTCCAAACACCTGAAGGTACAACGTTCATCTGTACAAACAATAATACTCAAGTATAAACACCATGGGACCACGCAGCCGTCATAACACTCAGGAAGGAGACGTGTTCTGTCTCCTAGAGATTAACGTACTTTGGTGCGAAAAGTGCAAATCAATCCCAGAACAACAGCAAAGGACCTTGTGAAGATGCTGGAGGAAACAGGTACAAAAGTATCTATGTCCACAGTAATACGAGTTCTATATTGACATATCATGAAAGGCTGCTCAGCAAGGAAGAAGCCACTGCTCTAAAACCACCATAAAAGCCAGACTACGGTTTGCAACTGCACATGGGGACAAAGATTATGCTTTTTCTGGTCTGATGAAACAAAAATAGAACTGTTTGGCCATAAGGACCATCGTTATATTTGGAGGGAAAAGGGGGATGCTTGGAAGTTGAAGAACACCATCCCAACCGTGAAGCATGGGGGTGGCAGCATCATGTTGTGGGGGTGCTTTTCTGCAGGAGGGACTGGTGCACTTCACAAAATAGATGGCATCATGAGGAGAAAAATGATGTGGATATATTGAAGCAACATCTCAAGACATCAGTCAGGAAGTTAAAGCTTGGTCACAAATGGGTCTTCCAAATGGACAATAACTCCAAGCATACTTCCAAAGTTGTGGCAAAATGGCTTAAGGACAACAAAGGCAAGGTATTGGAGTGGCCATCACAAAGCCCTGACCTCAATCCTATAGAACATTTGTGGGCAGAACTGAAAAAGCATGTGCAAGCAAGGAGGCCCACTAATCTGACTCAGTTACAGAATCTGTGCAGAATATCTAGGCCCTCCTTGGTTGGTGACAGCAGTACCAGATCATCAGCAACAGTAGACATTTGACTTTAGATTCTAGTAGGGTGAAGCCAGGTGCTGCAGACTGTTCTTGTGCCCTCGCCAATTCGTTGAATATGTTGAAGAGGGTGGGGCTTAAACTGCATTCCTGTCTCACCCCACGGCCCTGTGGAAAGAAATGTGTGTTTTTTGTCAATTTTAACCGCACCCTTGTTGTTTGTGTACATGGATTTTATAATGTCGTCGGTTTTTTGTCTTACAGTCATTTGCTAAAAAGCCAATTTGACATTTGCTCAGTACATTGTTTTCACTGAGGAACTGTACAAGTCTGCTGTTAATGATAATGCAGAGGATTTTCCCAAGGTTACTGTTGACGGATATCCCCTGGTAGATATTGAGGTCAAATTTGTCTCTACTTTTGTGGATTTGGGTGATCAGTCCTTGATTAAAGAGTTTGAAACTGAAAGTGCGAACCACTGCTTTTAATCAGGGCAAGGTGTCTGGTAACATGACCGAATACAAACAGTGCAGCTATTCCCTCCGCAAGGCTATCAAACAAGCTAAGCGTCAGTACAGAGACAAAGTAGAATCTCAATTCAACGGCTCAGACACAAGAGGCATGTGGCAGGGTCTACAGTCAATCACGGACTACAAGAAGAAAACCAGCCCAGTCACGGACCAGGATGTCCTGCTCCCAGGCAGACTAAATCACTTTTTTGCCCGCTTTGAGGACAATACAGTGCCACTGACACGGCCTGCAACGAAAACATGCGGTCTCTCCTTCACTGCAGCCGAGGTGAGTAAGACATTTAAACGTGTTAACCCTCGCAAGGCTGCAGGCCCAGACGGCATCCCCAGCCGCGCCCTCAGAGCATGCGCAGACCAGCTGGCCGGTGTGTTTACGGACATATTCAATCAATCCCTATACCAGTCTGCTGTTCCCACATGCTTCAAGAGGGCCACCATTGTTCCTGTTCCCAAGAAAGCTAAGGTAACTGAGCTAAACGACTACCGCCCCGTAGCACTCACTTCCGTCATCATGAAGTGCTTTGAGAGACTAGTCAAGGACCATATCACCTCCACCCTACCTGACACCCTAGACCCACTCCAATTTGCTTACCGCCCAAATAGGTCCACAGACGATGCAATCTCAACCACACTGCACACTGCCCTAACCCATCTGGACAAGAGGAATACCTATGTGAGAATGCTGTTCATTGACTACAGCTCGGCATTCAACACCATAGTACCCTCCAAGCTCGTCATCAAGCTCGAGACCCTGGGTCTCGACCCCGCCCTGTGCACTGGACTGGACTTCCTGACGGGCCGCCCCCAGGTGGTGAGGGTAGGCAACAACATCTCCTCCCCGCTGATCCTCAACACTGGGGCCCCACAAGGGTGCGTTCTGAGCCCTCTCCTGTACTCCCTGTTCACCCACGACTGCGTGGCCACGCACGCCTCCAACTCAATCATCAAGTTTGCGGACGACACAACAGTGGTAGGCTTGATTACCAACAACGACGAGATGGCCTACAGGGAGGAGGTGAGGGCCCTCGGAGTGTGGTGTCAGGAAAATAACCTCACACTCAACGTCAACAAAACTGAGATGATTGTGGACTTCAGGAAACAGCAGAGGGAACACCCCCCTATCCACATCGATGGAACAGTAGTGGAGAGGGTAGCAAGTTTTAAGTTCCTCGGCATACACATCACAGACAAACTGAATTATTGGTCCACTCACACAGACAGCATTGTGAAGAAGGCGCAGCAGCGCCTCTTCAACCTCAGGAGGCTGAAGAAATTTGGCTTGTCACCAAAAGCACTCACAAACTTCTACAGATGCACAATCGAGAGCATCCTGGCGGGCTGTATCACCGCCTGGTACGGCAACTGCTCCGCCCTCAACCGTAAGGCTCTCCAGAGGGTAGTGAGGTCTGCACAACGCATCACCGGGGGCAAACTACCTGCCCTCCAGGACACCTACACCACCCGATGTCACAGGAAGGCCATAAAGATCATCAAGGACATCAACCACCCGAGCCACTGTCTGTTCACCCCACTATCATCCAGAAGGCGAGGTCAGTACAGGTGCATCAAAGCTGGGACCGAGAGACTGAAAAACAGCTTCTATCTCAAGGCCATCAGACTGTTAAACAGCCACCACTAACATTGAGTGGCAGCTGCCAACACACTCACTCAACTCCAGCCACTTTAATAATGGGAATTGATGGGAAATTATGTAAAATATATCACTAGCCACTTTAAACAATGCTACCTTATATAATGTTACTTACCCTACATTATTCATCTCATATGCATACGTATATACTGTACTCTATATCATCGACTGTATCCTTATGTAATACATGTGTCACTAGCCACTTTAACTATGCCACTTTGTTTACATACTCATCTTATATGTATATACTGTACTCGATACCATCTACTGTATCTTGCCTATGCTGCTCTGTACCATCACTCATTCATATATCCTTATGTACATATTCTTTATCCCCTTACACTGTGTACAAGACAGTAGTTTGGAATTGTTAGTTAGATTACTTGTTGGTTATTACTGCATTGTCGGAACTAGAAGCACAAGCATTTCGCTACACTCGCATTAACATCTGCTAACCATGTGTATGTGACAAATAACATTTGATTTGATTTGACCTGATTATTACACTTCAAACATGAAACAGGAAACACACAAACTAAATTGCACAACTAATTGCATTACTAATTGCATTAGTACTGTACAAAGTTATAGGGGAGCTATTTGATAGATTCCACCGCTCCCCCATCCTCGGGCTTCCAGTGGGGAGACCTACCCCCGCCCCCCTCCCCATCTCATATTTCTGAGTGGGGAGACCTTCCCAGGTAGTATCCTGCCTAGCTCACCAACTAGAATCAGGGTGCCCACTCCGACAAGGTTAATTGACCCACAGTCCCACACGGTGACATGATATCATTGACGTGATGAGCAAATGAGAGATAGAAAACCGATCGTGCCATTGTCACCATTCTGAATCATTTGTGATTTTAATTTTCAAAAATGTAACAATTGTGCGGGTGTCCCATGCCACCCCCGGGAAGATGCCGCTCTGGGCGGCGGCCAGTGTTGCCTATGCCTAAATCCTCCACTCCTCTCCCCTCTGAGACAGTGAGGAGTCATTGACACATCTCACATCCTAATTGGGTCTGTCTTCTGAGCTGAATCACACAGGAAAGACCAACCCATGGTATGAGACCCCATCCCTCATATTCTCCACTACTTAGTGACTTAGTGTCTGCACGAGCATTAGGCCTCATCTATACAGGTGCATGCACGCATGCACGCACACACACACACACTCCACATACACACACACACTCCACATACACTCCACACACACCTAGGCCTACACACACACACACCTAGGCCTACACACAGTTATACACACACTAGCCGGTATGTACCATTCACATAAGTGAGAAGCAGCATGTCTCAACTTCTCAGAGCTCAATCTCGCCTGACCACCAGTGTTTAATGTTATTAGATGACACCACTGTGACAACACTCTGCTGTGCTCAGTAACTAAACACACACACACAGCACTCTGCTGTGCTCAGTAACGAAACCCCCCCACACACACAGCACTCTGCTGTGCTCAGTAACTAAACACACACACACACACTGTCAAATATTAAAATTATCTGATGCACTTAGCTATCGACCGATATAATGAAGCCATAAACATAGCCGTCATTAAACGCTCAACAACTTTTACTCTTGCGTTGGCAAGGTTTTGTGTGTGCACCTGGGGAGGTGTGTGGCCTGTGTGTGTATGTGTGTGTGTGTGTGTATCCAGTTGTTAAAAGGCTTATTTTATCTGATGGACCCTGAAAATATGGGGTCTGAGTCTGGGACAGACACATTGATTACCATGGTTGCATGGTAGGAGACTGACTCATCTGCTTAACAGACCATAATAAGCACTGATCGAATGGAGAGGAGAGTAGAGGAATTAGTCGTGTGTGTGTGTGTGTGTGTGTGGGTGGGGGGACAGAGATAGCGTAAAGTTAAAAGATGGGGAGAGACAGAGAGAGAGAGAGACAGAGAGACAGAGAGAGAGACAGAGAGAGAGAGAGACAGAGAGAGAGACAGACACAGAGAGCGAGAGACACAGAGAGAGAGCGAGAGACACAGAGAGAGAGAGCGAGAGACACAGAGAGAGAGCGAGAGACACAGAGAGAGCGAGAGAGAGAGAGAGCGAGAGACACAGAGAGAGCGAGAGAGAGAGAGAGACAGAGACAGAGAGAGAGAGACAGAGAGAGACAGAGAGACAGAGAGAGAGACAGAGGGAGAGAGACAGGGAGAGACAGGGAGAGAGACAGGGAGAGACAGAGAGAGAGAGACAGAGAGACAGAGAGAGAGACAGAGAGAGACAGAGAGACAGAGACAGAGAGGGAGGAAACAGACAGAGTTGTGTTGTTCTGTATGTTCTCTTTGAGAGACTCATTGAAGCTCTATGTTTCCATCCTGATGCCTCTCTGTCCGGCACAGCGAGGAAATGAACACTACTCACTTTAGTTTCGCTCCTGCTTCAATGAAACCCACAGACCTATCACCCTAATACCACACACACACATACATCTCCCACTGTATGTGAGTGAGAGATATAGAGCGAATGTGTCTATGTTATTGTGAGATTGTTCCCTTCTTGCGATTCACTGCACGGCCACTAGGCTCCTACCTCCATAAATCTCTCTGTTTCATTTACGACGTCGTTTGTCAGAACGTGCCAGTCGGTGGCGGTAGCCATGATTTAATCCAGAAACAGATCATTCTACCTGCTCACAGCTCCACAAAATGTCTGTTTGTCTGATTGTGAGTAAATGGAAACCAGATAAGGTTGAACAGATTGCTGCAGCAGACCCAGACTTATGACGTATGCCCAAAGCAGATATGACATACACAACACATGCATGCACACACACACACACACACAACACATGCATGCACACATGCACACACACAAACACATGCACACACATACAGACCCAACCCCATGCTACTGCACATCTCGCCTACACAACTTACATCCTAAGCCCCATCTCAGAATACAAAACCCTCCAGTACATGCTGTTTACATAACAACACTCTAATTTTAGACGTGATACATGTGAGTAATGTGTAGTATGTTCAAGTATGCCACGTATGTACAGTATGTTGTAGGTGGTTTTGGACTTGGAATTCGCTATGCCTCTGACTGTACATAGCAACAATATCCTCTGGAGACAATAAATTGCTGGAATCAATTAATAGTTGGAATCAAGCAATAGTTGGAATCAATCAATAGCTGGAATCAATCAATAGCTGGAATCAATCAATAGTTGGAATCAATCAATAGCTGGAATCAAGCAATAGTTGGAATCAAGCAATAGTTGGAATCAATCAATAGCTGGAATCAATCAATAGCTGGAATCAAGCAATAGTTGGAATCAATCAATTGCTGGAATCAATCAATAGCTGGAATCAATCAATAGCTGGAATCAAGCAATAGAACAGTGAAATTAAGGGTTGTTTATTCTGATTGCCATGTGTGAAATCAAGGCCAGGATTCAGTATGAACACGGATTTGGACAAATAAAGGTCATTTATCTGCAGTGTTTACCGTGAATGTGATGAATGCGGGAACAGTGCCTTTCAAACGTACATTGCGGACGAAGCGTGATTGGATTGAGTCCCAGCCTAAGTCCCTCCAATAATGCTGTAATGTCCACAAACGAGGAATGGATTTCTCAGTGTAGGGGAGGTGTGTATTTCTCAGTGTAGGGGAGGTGTGTATTTCCTTGTGTAGGAGAGGTGTGTATTTCTCTGTGTAGGGGAGGTGTGTATTTCTCAGTGTAGGGGAGGTGTGTATTTCCCTGTGTAGGGGAGGTGTGTATTTCCCTGTGTTGGGGAGGTGTGTATTTCCCTGTGTAGGGGAGGTGTGTATTTCTCTGTGTTGGGGAGGTGTGTATTTCCCTGTGTTGGGGAGGAGTGTATTTCCCTGTGTTGGGGAGGAGTGTATTTCTCAGTGTAGGGGAGGTGTGTGTTTCTCTGTGTAGGGGAGGTGTGTATTTCCCTGTGTAGGGGAGGTGTGTATTTCCCTGTGTAGGGGAGGTGTGTATTTCTCTGTGTAGGGGAGGTGTGTATTTCTCAGTGTAGGGGAGGTGTGTATTTCCCTGTGTTGGGGAGGTGTGTATTTCTCAGTGTAGGGGAGGTGTGTATTTCTCTGTGTAGGGGAGGTGTGTATTTCTCAGTGTAGGGGAGGTGTGTATTTCCCTGTGTAGGGGAGGTGTGTATTTCTCAGTGTAGGGGAGGTGTGTATTTCTCTGTGTAGGGGAGGTGTGTATTTCTCTGTGTAGGGGAGGTGTGTATTTCTCTGTGTAGGGGAGGTGTGTATTTCTCAGTGTAGGGGAGGTGTGTATTTCTCAGTGTAGGGGAGGTGTGTATTTCTCTGTGTAGGGGAGGTGTGTATTTCCCTGTGTAGGGGAGGTGTGTATTTCCCTGTGTAGGGGAGGTGTGTATTTCTCTGTGTAGGGGAGGTGTGTATTTCTCTGTGTTGGGGAGGTGTGTATTTCTCAGTGTAGGGGAAGTGTGTATTTCTCTGTGTAGGGGAGGTGTGTATTTCTCAGTGTAGGGGAGGTGTGTATTTCTCAGTGTAGGGGAGGTGTGTATTTCTCAGTGTAGGGGAGGTGTGTATTTCTCAGTGTTGGGGAGGTGTGGATTTCTCAGTGTAGGGGAGGTGTGGATTTCTCTGTATGGGGGAGGTATGGATTTCTATGTGTGGGGGATGTATGGTATTTTTGTGTTATAGCGTAGTGAGATGTCCCCAGGCTTTCTGCCTCCAGGCTGTCTGTTTCCAGGCTGTCTGTTTCCAGGCTGTCTGTTTCCAGGCTGTCTGTTTCCAGGCTGTCTGCTTCCAGGCTGTCTGCTTCCAGGCTGTCTGTCCCCAGGCTGTCTGTGCCAGTCGGTGGCGGTAGCCACGTGCCAGTCGGTGGCGGTAGCCATGATTTAATCCAGAAACAGATCATTCTACCTGCTCACAGCTCCACAAAATGTCTGTTTGTCTGATTGTGAGTAAATGGAAACCAGATAAGGTTGAACAGATTGCTGCAGCAGACCCAGACTTATGACGTATGCCCAAAGCAGATATGACATACACAACACATGCATGCACACACACACACACACACAACACATGCATGCACACATGCACACACACAAACACATGCACACACATACAGACCCAACCCCATGCTACTGCACATCTCGCCTACACAACTTACATCCTAAGCCCCATCTCAGAATACAAAACCCTCCAGTACATGCTGTTTACATAACAACACTCTAATTTTAGACGTGATACATGTGAGTAATGTGTAGTATGTTCAAGTATGCCACGTATGTACAGTATGTTGTAGGTGGTTTTGGACTTGGAATTCGCTATGCCTCTGACTGTACATAGCAACAATATCCTCTGGAGACAATAAATTGCTGGAATCAATTAATAGTTGGAATCAAGCAATAGTTGGAATCAATCAATAGCTGGAATCAATCAATAGCTGGAATCAATCAATAGTTGGAATCAATCAATAGCTGGAATCAAGCAATAGTTGGAATCAAGCAATAGTTGGAATCAATCAATAGCTGGAATCAATCAATAGCTGGAATCAAGCAATAGTTGGAATCAATCAATTGCTGGAATCAATCAATAGCTGGAATCAATCAATAGCTGGAATCAAGCAATAGAACAGTGAAATTAAGGGTTGTTTATTCTGATTGCCATGTGTGAAATCAAGGCCAGGATTCAGTATGAACACGGATTTGGACAAATAAAGGTCATTTATCTGCAGTGTTTACCGTGAATGTGATGAATGCGGGAACAGTGCCTTTCAAACGTACATTGCGGACGAAGCGTGATTGGATTGAGTCCCAGCCTAAGTCCCTCCAATAATGCTGTAATGTCCACAAACGAGGAATGGATTTCTCAGTGTAGGGGAGGTGTGTATTTCTCAGTGTAGGGGAGGTGTGTATTTCCTTGTGTAGGAGAGGTGTGTATTTCTCTGTGTAGGGGAGGTGTGTATTTCTCAGTGTAGGGGAGGTGTGTATTTCCCTGTGTAGGGGAGGTGTGTATTTCCCTGTGTTGGGGAGGTGTGTATTTCCCTGTGTAGGGGAGGTGTGTATTTCTCTGTGTTGGGGAGGTGTGTATTTCCCTGTGTTGGGGAGGAGTGTATTTCTCAGTGTAGGGGAGGTGTGTATTTCTCTGTGTAGGGGAGGTGTGTATTTCTCTGTGTAGGGGAGGTGTGTATTTCTCAGTGTAGGGGAGGTGTGTATTTCTCTGTGTAGGGGAGGTGTGTATTTCCCTGTGTAGGGGAGGTGTGTATTTCCCTGTGTAGGGGAGGTGTGTATTTCTCTGTGTAGGGGAGGTGTGTATTTCTCTGTGTTGGGGAGGTGTGTATTTCTCAGTGTAGGGGAAGTGTGTATTTCTCTGTGTAGGGGAGGTGTGTATTTCTCAGTGTAGGGGAGGTGTGTATTTCTCAGTGTAGGGGAGGTGTGTATTTCTCAGTGTTGGGGAGGTGTGGATTTCTCAGTGTAGGGGAGGTGTGGATTTCTCTGTATGGGGGAGGTATGGATTTCTATGTGTGGGGGATGTATGGTATTTTTGTGTTATAGCGTAGTGAGATGTCCCCAGGCTTTCTGCCTCCAGGCTGTCTGTTTCCAGGCTGTCTGCTTCCAGGCTGTCTGCTTCCAGGCTGTCTGTCCCCAGGCTGTCTGTGCCAGTCGGTGGCGGTAGCCACGTGCCAGTCGGTGGCGGTAGCCATGATTTAATCCAGAAACAGATCATTCTACCTGCTCACAGCTCCACAAAATGTCTGTTTGTCTGATTGTGAGTAAATGGAAACCAGATAAGGTTGAACAGATTGCTGCAGCAGACCCAGACTTATGACGTATGCCCAAAGCAGATATGACATACACAACACATGCATGCACACACACACACACACACAACACATGCATGCACACATGCACACACACAAACACATGCACACACATACAGACCCAACCCCATGCTACTGCACATCTCGCCTACACAACTTACATCCTAAGCCCCATCTCAGAATACAAAACCCTCCAGTACATGCTGTTTACATAACAACACTCTAATTTTAGACGTGATACATGTGAGTAATGTGTAGTATGTTCAAGTATGCCACGTATGTACAGTATGTTGTAGGTGGTTTTGGACTTGGAATTCGCTATGCCTCTGACTGTACATAGCAACAATATCCTCTGGAGACAATAAATTGCTGGAATCAATTAATAGTTGGAATCAAGCAATAGTTGGAATCAATCAATAGCTGGAATCAATCAATAGCTGGAATCAATCAATAGTTGGAATCAATCAATAGCTGGAATCAAGCAATAGTTGGAATCAAGCAATAGTTGGAATCAATCAATAGCTGGAATCAATCAATAGCTGGAATCAAGCAATAGTTGGAATCAATCAATTGCTGGAATCAATCAATAGCTGGAATCAATCAATAGCTGGAATCAAGCAATAGAACAGTGAAATTAAGGGTTGTTTATTCTGATTGCCATGTGTGAAATCAAGGCCAGGATTCAGTATGAACACGGATTTGGACAAATAAAGGTCATTTATCTGCAGTGTTTACCGTGAATGTGATGAATGCGGGAACAGTGCCTTTCAAACGTACATTGCGGACGAAGCGTGATTGGATTGAGTCCCAGCCTAAGTCCCTCCAATAATGCTGTAATGTCCACAAACGAGGAATGGATTTCTCAGTGTAGGGGAGGTGTGTATTTCTCAGTGTAGGGGAGGTGTGTATTTCCTTGTGTAGGAGAGGTGTGTATTTCTCTGTGTAGGGGAGGTGTGTATTTCTCAGTGTAGGGGAGGTGTGTATTTCCCTGTGTAGGGGAGGTGTGTATTTCCCTGTGTTGGGGAGGTGTGTATTTCCCTGTGTAGGGGAGGTGTGTATTTCTCTGTGTTGGGGAGGTGTGTATTTCCCTGTGTTGGGGAGGAGTGTATTTCTCAGTGTAGGGGAGGTGTGTGTTTCTCTGTGTAGGGGAGGTGTGTATTTCCCTGTGTAGGGGAGGTGTGTATTTCCCTGTGTAGGGGAGGTGTGTATTTCTCAGTGTAGGGGAGGTGTGTATTTCCCTGTGTTGGGGAGGTGTGTATTTCTCAGTGTAGGGGAGGTGTGTATTTCTCTGTGTAGGGGAGGTGTGTATTTCTCAGTGTAGGGGAGGTGTGTATTTCCCTGTGTAGGGGAGGTGTGTATTTCTCAGTGTAGGGGAGGTGTGTATTTCTCTGTGTAGGGGAGGTGTGTATTTCTCTGTGTAGGGGAGGTGTGTATTTCTCTGTGTAGGGGAGGTGTGTATTTCTCAGTGTAGGGGAGGTGTGTATTTCCCTGTGTAGGGGAGGTGTGTATTTCCCTGTGTAGGGGAGGTGTGTATTTCTCTGTGTAGGGGAGGTGTGTATTTCTCTGTGTTGGGGAGGTGTGTATTTCTCAGTGTAGGGGAAGTGTGTATTTCTCAGTGTAGGGGAAGTGTGTATTTCTCAGTGTAGGGGAGGTGTGTATTTCTCAGTGTAGGGGAGGTGTGTATTTCTCAGTGTAGGGGAGGTGTGTATTTCTCAGTGTTGGGGAGGTGTGGATTTCTCAGTGTAGGGGAGGTGTGGATTTCTCTGTATGGGGGAGGTATGGATTTCTATGTGTGGGGGATGTATGGTATTTTTGTGTTATAGCGTAGTGAGATGTCCCCAGGCTGTCTGCCTCCAGGCTGTCTGTTTCCAGGCTGTCTGTTTCCAGGCTGTCTGTTTCCAGGCTGTCTGTTTCCAGGCTGTCTGCTTCCAGGCTGTCTGCTTCCAGGCTGTCTGTCCCCAGGCTGTCTGTGCCAGTCGGTGGCGGTAGCCACGTGCCAGTCGGTGGCGGTAGCCATGATTTAATCCAGAAACAGATCATTCTACCTGCTCACAGCTCCACAAAATGTCTGTTTGTCTGATTGTGAGTAAATGGAAACCAGATAAGGTTGAACAGATTGCTGCAGCAGACCCAGACTTATGACGTATGCCCAAAGCAGATATGACATACACAACACATGCATGCACACACACACACACACACAACACATGCATGCACACATGCACACACACAAACACATGCACACACATACAGACCCAACCCCATGCTACTGCACATCTCGCCTACACAACTTACATCCTAAGCCCCATCTCAGAATACAAAACCCTCCAGTACATGCTGTTTACATAACAACACTCTAATTTTAGACGTGATACATGTGAGTAATGTGTAGTATGTTCAAGTATGCCACGTATGTACAGTATGTTGTAGGTGGTTTTGGACTTGGAATTCGCTATGCCTCTGACTGTACATAGCAACAATATCCTCTGGAGACAATAAATTGCTGGAATCAATTAATAGTTGGAATCAAGCAATAGTTGGAATCAATCAATAGCTGGAATCAATCAATAGCTGGAATCAATCAATAGTTGGAATCAATCAATAGCTGGAATCAAGCAATAGTTGGAATCAAGCAATAGTTGGAATCAATCAATAGCTGGAATCAATCAATAGCTGGAATCAAGCAATAGTTGGAATCAATCAATTGCTGGAATCAATCAATAGCTGGAATCAATCAATAGCTGGAATCAAGCAATAGAACAGTGAAATTAAGGGTTGTTTATTCTGATTGCCATGTGTGAAATCAAGGCCAGGATTCAGTATGAACACGGATTTGGACAAATAAAGGTCATTTATCTGCAGTGTTTACCGTGAATGTGATGAATGCGGGAACAGTGCCTTTCAAACGTACATTGCGGACGAAGCGTGATTGGATTGAGTCCCAGCCTAAGTCCCTCCAATAATGCTGTAATGTCCACAAACGAGGAATGGATTTCGCAGTGTAGGGGAGGTGTGTATTTCTCAGTGTAGGGGAGGTGTGTATTTCCTTGTGTAGGAGAGGTGTGTATTTCTCTGTGTAGGGGAGGTGTGTATTTCTCAGTGTAGGGGAGGTGTGTATTTCCCTGTGTAGGGGAGGTGTGTATTTCCCTGTGTTGGGGAGGTGTGTATTTCCCTGTGTAGGGGAGGTGTGTATTTCTCTGTGTTGGGGAGGTGTGTATTTCCCTGTGTAGGGGAGGTGTGTATTTCCCTGTGTAGGGGAGGTGTGTATTTCCCTGTGTAGGGGAGGTGTGTATTTCCCTGTGTTGGGGAGGTGTGTATTTCCCTGTGTTGGGGAGGAGTGTATTTCTCAGTGTAGGGGAGGTGTGTGTTTCTCTGTGTAGGGGAGGTGTGTATTTCCCTGTGTAGGGGAGGTGTGTATTTCCCTGTGTAGGGGAGGTGTGTATTTCTCAGTGTAGGGGAGGTGTGTATTTCTCAGTGTAGGGGAGGTGTGTATTTCCCTGTGTTGGGGAGGTGTGTATTTCTCAGTGTAGGGGAGGTGTGTATTTCTCTGTGTAGGGGAGGTGTGTATTTCTCAGTGTAGGGGAGGTGTGTATTTCTCAGTGTAGGGGAGGTGTGTATTTCCCTGTGTAGGGGAGGTGTGTATTTCTCAGTGTAGGGGAGGTGTGTATTTCTCTGTGTAGGGGAGGTGTGTATTTCTCAGTGTAGGGGAGGTGTGTATTTCTCAGTGTAGGGGAGGTGTGTATTTCTCAGTGTAGGGGAGGTGTGTATTTCTCAGTGTAGGGGAGGTGTGTATTTCTCTGTGTAGGGGAGGTGTGTATTTCCCTGTGTAGGGGAGGTGTGTATTTCCCTGTGTAGGGGAGGTGTGTATTTCTCTGTGTTGGGGAGGTGTGTATTTCTCAGTGTAGGGGAAGTGTGTATTTCTCTGTGTAGGGGAGGTGTGTATTTCTCAGTGTAGGGGAGGTGTGTATTTCTCAGTGTTGGGGAGGTGTGGATTTCTCAGTGTAGGGGAGGTGTGGATTTCTCTGTATGGGGGAGGTATGGATTTCTATGTGTGGGGGATGTATGGTATTTTTGTGTTATAGCGTAGTGAGATGTCCCCAGGCTTTCTGCCTCCAGGCTGTCTGTTTCCAGGCTGTCTGTTTCCAGGCTGTCTGTTTCCAGGCTGTCTGTTTCCAGGCTGTCTGCTTCCAGGCTGTCTGCTTCCAGGCTGTCTGTCCCCAGGCTGTCTGTCCCCAGGCTGTCTGTCCCCAGGGAGCTGAGGGAGGTCAGACCCTCTGTTTGACCTGGATGTGATCCTCAGGTCATGACCGTTGCTTCCGGGATACACCTCTCCCTGCACCCTGTTTCCATATCCTCTCAGCATTCCCCCTATCCTAGCACCAGTAGGAGGGTTAAATGTGTGAAACAATACATCTGGATAATACACACTGCGTAGGGTGGGAGTGTTTGCCTCTGTGTGGGGGAGGTGTGGGTTTCTCTGTGTAGGAGAGGTGTGGGTTTCTCTGTGTGGGGGAGGAGTGTATTTCTCTGTGGGGAGGTGTGTATTTCTCTGTGTGGGGAGGTGTGTATTTTTCTGTGTGGGGGAGGTGTGTATTTCTCTGTTTAGGGTAGGTGCCTGACATTGAGGGTTTAACTCATTCTGTTTCTCAATGCTATTCTCATTCTTTACGCACTCATTCCTTTTTCCAGTTTAAACTGGCCTCTCAGTTAACCATCTGCTACGATTCCCTCATGCTGAATTAGTGGAGGCTCCTCAGAGGAGGAACGGGAAAGACCATCCTCCTCAGTGAATTTCATAAAAATAAAAATAGTGAAACAAAAAAGTTGTCATTTTTAGATAAAACTGTACTAAATATATTCACGTCACCAAATAATTGATTAAAACGCACTGTTATGCAACAGCACTCTGTAGGGTAGCACCATCGTGTAGCCGGAGGACAGTTAGCTTCCGTCCTCCTCTGGGTACATTGACTTCAATACAAAACCTAGGAGGCTCATGGTTCTCACCCCTTCCATAGACGTATACAGTAATTATGACAACTTCCGGAGGACATCCTCATACCTATCAGAGCTCTTGCATCATGGATCAGAGAATGAATCTAGTACTGAAAGCATAAGCTCCAGCTAGCTAGCACTGCAGTGCATACCATGTGTTAGTTAACTCAAAGAGAAAGACAATAGTTGAACTTTTTTGAACAAATTAATTTATAAAAATATTGAGACGGAAGAGAGGGAGAGAGAGAGAGATATATATATATTTTTTTCACTTTCACTTACTTAGCTAGCAAATGCAGCTAGCTAAACTAGCGTCCCTTTTTCAGGACCCTGTCTTTCAAAGATAATTCATAAAAGTCCAAATAACTTCACAGATCTTCATTGTACAGGGTTTAAACACTGCAAAAAGTGCTCTTCACTGACGAGTCGCGGTTTCGTCTCACCAGGGATGATGGTCGGATTCGCGTTTTTTGTCGAAGGAATGAGCGTTACACCGAGGCCTGTACACTGGAGCGGGATCGATTTGTTGGTGGAGGGTCCATCATGGTCTGAGGCGGTGTGTCACAGCATCATCGGACTCATCGGACTGAGCTTGTTGTCATTGCAGGCAATCTCAACGCTGTGCGTTACAGGGAAGACATCCTCCTCCCTCATGTGGTACCCTTCCTGCAGGCTCATCCTGACATGACCCTCCAGCATGACAATGCCACCAGCCATACTGTTTGTTCTGTGCGTGATTTCCTGCAAGACAGGAATGTCAGTGTTCTGTCATGGCCAGCAAAGAGCCCAGATCTCAATCCCATTAAGCATGTCTGGGACCTGTTGAATCAGAGGGTGAGGACTAGGGTCATTCTCCCCAGAAATGTCCGGGAACTTGCAGGTGCCTTGGTGGAATAGTGGGGTAACATCTTACAGCAAGAACTGGCACATCTGGTGCAGTCCATGAGGAGGAGTACTTAATGCAGCTGGTGGCCACAGCAGATACTGACTTACTTTTAACCCCCCCTTTGTTCAGGGACACATTATTCCATTTCTGTTAGTCACATGTTTGTGGAACTTGTTCATTTTATGTGTCAGTTGTTGAATCTTGTTATGTTCATACAAATATTTACACATGTTAAGTTTGCTGAAAATAAACACAGTTGACAGTGAGAGGACGTTTCTTTTTTTGCTGAGTTTAGTTTAGCCTACTCAAACACCTGGCTCAAACAGAGAGGAATGCTATGTTGGCTAGCTGGCTATGGCTATCCAATGCTGGAACTCTTCCAAGTTAAGGTAAGATTTTGGTTTTATTAATTTATTGCCACCGGGGCCCACCGTTGTAACTGCTAAACTGCTTGCTGACTGTACACTGTACTGCATGAGTGTAGCGTGTTTACTAACATGTTAGTTCTAGTAGCTTTTTTGACCATGACATTAGCTAATATGGTGACAATGATGTAGACTGTGTGTAGCGGTTATGATATGAAGGTTTGGCTTGGAAAAGTTTTTTCACCTGGTCACAGACAGCTGATGTATTGTGCACCGAAGTCCACAAATGAAGGGAAAAGATGAGACGAAGAGAGCGTGTAGATGCGAGAAGGAATTATACAACGATCAAAGGCATCATGCTGTTTGTATGTGGCTTCTATGAAAATGAAATGAAATGTTTGCGTGTGATCAGGGGTGTGTTCATTCAGACGACTCTGTTGAAAAGTGGAATGAAACGGGGATAAACATACCTGAATTTGTCCAATAGAAACTCTTGTTTGCAATTGTTGGACAAATAATTACACCCTATATCAGCTAGATGCAGGCAAGAGTGTGCAAGGATGTATTGAATGTCACTGTCACCTCAATTACTCAAATTTCTTTCAACGTGTGCACCTACGTTGTAAACTTTCATGCATAGGCTAGGTTGTAACAACCTCATGATGGGGATAGGTAAAATTAGAGTATCATGTTGTAGCCTAAACCTATCGATGTTACATTGAGCTGGGTGAATGGAATATGAATCACAGTCATCCAATATGCTGTAATAGAAATAAAACCATTCTCACCAAAACATGTGTCGTCCTCACTCATCTTAAAAGGCACCAACCTCCACCGTGCTGAATCAATGTGTGGGAGAGAGAGAGAGAAACAGAGTAAGTGAGAGAGATCAAAGAGTGAGGGAGGAGAGAGGGAGAGGAAGACAGCATAGTTTTGGCATTGTCATCTGTAGTGTCTCCTAATTGAATGCAGTCATGACCAAAAGAGCCCTATTTGTCCTCATGGGTGGAATGTTATTCATATTTTTCACAATTTCATAATTAAGTAAAACTTATGAAAAATGTGGTGTTTCAATGTCAAACAGTTTTGTTATATTTGAGTCTACTGTGATGTATATAAAGTGTAATATTGAGATGCAAACTCAAAATGTAATACATTTCATCTCTATATCTGACATGGTACAGGCATCCTATTTCTTTAAAGCCCATAACCATGTGTGTGAGGTGTATACTTTTGTTTCAAAGGAGATTTTTTAAAGATGAACAAGAATCCCTCGGTGTGACCCTGATTTAGCCCACTGCAGTAAAAGCTTAAGTCTGATTCATGGTGGGCCAATACAGTCTAATGTCTGGGATGTCATGGTGACTGATTCTGAGGGTTTGCAGGTCAGTCTGCTTGGATGAGTCGTTGAAATATCAGAGCAGCTGATCATTGGCCACAGCTACGACTATCTCAGCCAATCCACAGCTCTGACTATCTCAGCCAATCCAAATACATTTTCTTATTAAATAACAGTTGAGTCTTGCAGTAGGACATTACAATGAGAGGTTTTTAATAATGATTCAGAAGTTACTCTGCAGTACATTTTACACAATGATTCTGCAATGGCTAGGAAACGAAAGCAAAAACCTGCCACATTTCCTACCTTACGTACCACAGCCCAGTGGATCCCAAACCTTTGTGACCCACCTGAGCCCAGCTGGGACCAAGAGAAACCATCTGTGACCCAGCTGGGACCAAGAGAAACCGTCTGTGACCCACCTGAGCCCAGCTGGGACCAAGAGAAACCGTCTGTGACCCAGCTGGGACCAAGAGAAACCGTCTGTGACCCAGCTGAGCCCAGCTGGGACCAAGAGAAACCGTCTGTGACCCACCTGAGCCCAGCTGGGACCAAGAGAAACCGTCTGTGACCCACCAGAGGGCCCCGGCTCACCGTTTGGGAAACACTGCTCTGTAGGCTAGACTTCCCTCTCCTACTCCTTCAAAAGTAAACATGTTTCTAAACAGCCGTTAACATATATTCTCACGTTTTACAAAGCTGAATGAAACGACTAAATATATCATCAAATATCAACAGAAACCATCTCCAATATCACACCGATAGTATCATGTTACATTCTACACTTCTACACGGAAGAGAAAGCAGCTAAACCCCAAACCAAACCCAAAGTCCACTAACTTAGGAGAGCTGCAGACACAGTTCAGATCAGATTTTGTGTCAGCAGTAAAAATGGTCTGTAGAGATTCTATAGAGTCGGCACTGAGGGAAGGAGGTTGGTGTCAGAGCCATGTCTTTTCAGAGAGTTGTGCCAATTTTAGAATGTTGAATATTGATCTAATTCTAGACATAAAGTTACATAGCAATATTCAAATATGCCCCATGTAATGTTAATGGGGAGCTACCATAGAATGTTGCAGTGTCGTGTAAATGTGTCATAATGCAGAATCTTATGGAAATACATGGCTCTGGTTGGTATAAATGAACCTTGAGAATGCTCTGTGGAGTGTAGACAGTGTCCGTGTACATCTGTCCTCTCATCTTAGCTGTTTCTCAGTGAATGACTACGGGTGACATCTTGATAGGGTAGAAATGCAGAGACCATTGCATGCATTCCATGTACACACATGAATTATTGAGACTGCCTTGCCTTTGCCTATTGGAATTCTACATAGTTCATCACCGTTTCTCATGAAATCACAAAGCTAGCACAAATATATGCTGATAGGCTTGATAAATAATCATCACGATGTGATTTAACAACATAAACTGGATTATCTCAAGTGAGCAGTACGAATGTAAACAGCACTGTAATTCTAGGCAACATTCATCATCTTATTGACATCTCTAATGAACATAGAATCTCCATGAATAGAATCTCATTAGAATCACTGTCTTAGTCGTGATTATGGGAGTAAGAAGACGTATAACCATTTAGGAATTACAATTATTTCTCAAATCTTTTGATTTGTCTTAATTGAAAGAACAAAGAGTACCGTGTACCATGTCATAAACCTTACACTATTTTGTCACAAATGTAGCTTAAATTGGACACTGATGTTGCCTCTGATGAGATGGTTCTCTGAATAGGCTATCTTACAGATGCTCAAACACAATTTAGTTGACTTGAGCACGTAGCCATGGCGCGTACAAGACATGGACACTGTACCAAAATATAAAAACATCCCACATTCAATTCAGCAGCTTCAACATTCATACCAAAATAGGGTTGACAATAACTCAGATATCTAGAACAGCTCTCTGTGACTCATATATTTGAACAAATCTCCAGTTTCTCTATGTTTTACACAGTAAATATGATTTGGGGTAAGTTCATCTGAACAGTGTTAATATAGAGCAGACTGAAATACTAACTTCACAGAGTCTTGATATTTATTTATTTAAACCTTTTTTACCTTAATTTAACTAGGCAAGTCAGTTAAGAACAAATTCTTATTTTCAATGACTGCCTAAGAACAGT
Source organism: Oncorhynchus mykiss (assembly GCF_013265735.2). NCBI lineage: Eukaryota > Metazoa > Chordata > Actinopteri > Salmoniformes > Salmonidae > Oncorhynchus > Oncorhynchus mykiss. Next base: position 33,443,022 of record NC_048588.1, read on the forward strand.
GGGTTAACTGCCTTGTTCAGGGGCAGAATGACAGATATTTACATTGTCAGCTCAGGGATTCGATCTTGCAACAACCTTTCAGTTACAAGTCCAACGCTCTAAACACTAGGCTACCTGCCCCCCCATGCCAGAGTCTCGAAATGACATGCAAATCTCCCAATCATTGTATGATTTGAGCAACTAAGACGTGAGTATCACAAGTTAGGACACAGCCCTGTAGGAGGAGAATGTGTGTTCAGGCTGTGTCACTGTGGAAACTTCCAGCCCTGTAGAAAGAGCTGTGTTCTGTCTGTCTCCCTGTGGAAACTTCCAGCCCTGTAGAAAGAGCTGTGTTCTGTCTGTCTCCCTGTGGAAATCTCCAGCCCTGTAGAAAGAGCTGTGTTCTGTCTGTCTCCCTGTGGAAACTTCCAGCCCTGTAGAAAGAGCTGTGTTCTGTCTGTCTCCCTGTGGAAATCTCCAGCCCTGTAGAAAGAGCTGTGTTCTGTCTGTCTCCCTGTGGAAACTTCCAGCCCTGTAGAAAGAGCTGTGTTCTGTCTGTCTCACTGTGGAAACTTCCAGCCCTGTAGAAAGAGCTGTGTTCTGTCTGTCTCCCTGTGGAAATCTCCAGCCCTGTAGAAAGAGCTGTGTTCTTTCTGTCTCCCTGTGGAAATCTCCAACCTTGTAGAAAGAGCTGTGTTCTGTCTGTCTGTGGAAATCTCCAGCCCTGTGGAACGAGCTGTGTTCTGTCTGTCTCCCTGTGGAAATCTCCAACCCTGTGGAATGAGCTGTGTTCTGTCTGTCTCCCTGTGGAAATCTCCAACCCTGTGGAACGAGATGTGTTCTGTCTGTCTCACTGTGGAAATCTCCAGCCCTGTGGAACGAGCTGTGTTCTGTCTGTCTCCCTGTGGAAACTTCCAGCCCTGTAGAAAGAGCTGTGTTCTGTCTGTCTCACTGTGGAAACTTCCAGCCCTGTAGAAAGAGCTGTGTTCTGTCTGTCTCCCTGTGGAAATCTCCAGCCCTGTAGAAAGAGCTGTGTTCTTTCTGTCTCCCTGTGGAAATCTCCAACCTTGTAGAAAGAGCTGTGTTCTGTCTGTCTGTGGAAATCTCCAGCCCTGTGGAACGAGCTGTGTTCTGTCTGTCTCCCTGTGGAAATCTCCAACCCTGTGGAATGAGCTGTGTTCTGTCTGTCTCCCTGTGGAAATCTCCAACCCTGTGGAACGAGATGTGTTCTGTCTGTCTCACTGTGGAAATCTCCAGCCCTGTGGAACGAGCTGTGTTCTGTCTGTCTCACTGTGGAAATCTCCAGCCCTAGCTGATGTGTACCATTTTACATTCACAAATATGAGCTCAGGTCAGTTTTCCACAGATCAGTTTAGCATTTCTAGGGTTGATCTTAGTGTTGTTTATAGGAATCAGCCTTATAAATAATAGAATGGAATATGAGGAGTTACTGTGAATCCTGTGTTTCTGCCAAGGCAGCAGAGTAACTCAGAACAGCCCAGTGGGGCAACATGGAGTCAAAGTGCTGAGTCAAGCTGCTGCTGCCGCCACACACACACACACACACACACACACACACACACACACACACACACAGAACAAGCTGCATCAATACTGTGCTATCTCAACATAAACACGGGTAAATTACACTCCATAGCCACAACAAAGCTATCTCTATCTCAACATTGTTTAAAGGTCATTAGTCAATGGCACTGTTCTGTGATGAATGGTTTCTTAGAGAGTTGTAGGTAGAAGGGAGAGGGGTGTGTATAGCTGTGATAGGAGACTGAGGTACTCCAGACTACGGGACTTGTACCCAGTACAGATGTGTGTCATGTATGGATAGTATTGCTTAAGGTTTAAAAATCTGGAATATATTTATATAGAAAATATCCAAAACAATAAAAACTTTTTTACTTTTACGAAACCACCCAACATGTTACCCTCCCTCCCAAGCCCTCACACCCTTTGGCACGATAATATTTTTTTTAGGTATTTCTGTATTTTTGACATTTGAATAGTAACCTACACTCTCACATTCAATGTAACACCATTTTTTGTCATATTGGTACTGTATATGTCACAACATAATCATAATTTTAAAAACATTTATTTTTGTAAATCGATTACTTTTTTTTTTTAAACCTTTTTGATATGTAAATGTAAATATAATTTTAGGATCTGTCATTGCATGCCCTTGTTATATACAGAACCAGTATGTCTGAGAGAAGCTGTTCTCTCTACTGGCCCGTGTCTAAGTGAACAATGGTACCAAGTCACAGGTAGACGTTTATTGTCATGAATCTGGCCCTGGAGGCAGAAGTGAGAGATTTGTGCTAGATGGGCCAGTCAAAATGGGAAACAAAAATAAAGAAGAGCTTTTTGGTCGTAATTTAAAGGTTACACGTTAGGGTTAATTGTGTGGTTAAGGTTAGGTTGAGGTTTCTAAATCAGCTTTTATGACTTTGTGGCTGGCAGGTTAGTGTTTTTCGTTATGACTCTTGTTCTGGAGGCAGCTCTGCAGAGTGGTCACTAGCTGGCACAGACACAAAGACATCAAATCTGATTTTAAACCTACATTTGCAGCTGGCATATATAAGGGGAAATCACTCATTTCTGACTCCAGGGCAATAAATACCAACCTGCTACAAAGTCACACACATTGTTATGCCAGAAGTGGATCCGTTTCTGCAACATTCCTCTGGATCTCACAAATATTCTCATTCTGGCCCTCCTAGCTCTAGAGCCAGAGGGGATACACAGCGCTAAATCAGTGTGCTAAAACATCTACAAGCCCTTCTGACAGCATGAAGCAAACATGACTTCAGACATCAGTCTTAGACAGGGGGCTGGGTGCAATGTGTGTGTGTTGGTGCGCAGACCGCCGTGCAGCTCCCCTGAGACTGCCGTGCAGCTCCCCTGAGACTGCCACTCAGAAGAAATATCAGCCCACAGAGAGTAGCACGAGGTTGAACTTTACTCAACTTTCTAGAGCAGTGGTCACCAACCGGTCGATCAAGATTGACTGGTCGATCTCCAAGGCATTCCTAGTCGATGGTCAAACATTTCTGTAAAAAAACCAATGATAAAGCATTGTGTTCCTATATTTTTGAGGCGATAGGTGCACCTGATTCAGCTGCCCTGAGTGCTGGGTAGGCGAACTGTTGCCATTTGAACCATTTCATGACCTACTTTTTCTTCCCGGCAGGCCCAGAGAGAAAATCAAATGCACTATAGGTCTACCGCTGGCCAATCAGATGGCTCAGATGACTGAGTCTGCAGTAACGTAGCAGGCATAAAGAAAGCTGGTGCTCTCTCCCTCCGCTGAGACTGACCATCAGATGGAGGCACCATCAGCCCAGTAAAATAAAAAGCTAATTATTTAAATGTCTGCTCACTCAGCTGTGTCTCACAAGTAATGCAACAACGGCTCTATTACTGGTGTGATCATACAGTCTAGCTCCAATTTTGAAATATCATTTTTTTAAATGTCCCGAACAACAATGCATTGGCAGGTAAATTCAGGCAAAGCCCATATGCGGTGATAATGTATTGGGCCTATAGTTTACTGCACAAACCTCATTGCTACAGAACTGTTTTTGATTGGTTAATGTTGCATAGGATTACATTTTTTAAGTCCTGATAAAATAAAATAAGAGTGGTAGATCTCAGCTTGCATTTTGACTCAGAAAGTGATCTTGACTCAGATAAGGTTGGTGACCACTGTTCCAGAGTTTTCTCTGTTAACACTGTCAACGTTTTCCTTTACTGTGGCAATTGTGATTGAATCAAGGCAATATTAGCCACTTGCAATGCAGCATACCGAAACAAAAAGCAAATTATGAAAAGAGATTTTGTTGGCAGAACACATCGGTGTAGGATTCTATTGCATTGACACGCACTACTCAGCCTGTACTCTACAGTCGTTCCTCAAAGTCTGCTGCCTCAGTGTCTTTAGATATTTTTGTCAGATGTTACTATGGAATACTGAAGTATAATTACAAGCATTTCATAAGTGTCAAAGGCTTTTATTGACAATTACGTGAAGTTGATGCAAAGAGTCAATATTTGCAGTGTTGACCCTTCTTTTTCAAGAACCCTGCAATCAGCCCTGGCATTCTGTCAATTCACTTCTGGTCCACATCCTGACTGATGGCAGCCCATTCTTGCATAATCAATGCTTGGAGTTTGTCAGAATTTGTGGGTTTTTGTTTGTCCACCCGCCTCTTGAGGATTGACCAAGTTCTCAATGGGATTAAGGTCTGGTGAGTTTCCTGGCCATGGACCCAAAATATCAATGTTTTGTTCCCCGAGCCACTTAGTTATCACCTTTGCCTTATGGCAAGGTGCTCCATCATGCTGGAAAAGGCATTGTTCGTCACCAAACTGTTCCTGGATGGTTGGGAGAAGTTGCTCTCGGAGGATGTGTTGGAACCATTCTTTATTCATGGCTGTGTTCTTAGGCAAAATTGTGAGTGAGCCCACTCCCTTGGCTGAGAAGCAACCCCACACATGAATGGTCTCAGGATGTTTTACTGTTGGCTTGACACAGGACTGATGGTAGCGCTCACCTTGTCTTCTCTGGACAAGCTTTTTTCCGGATGCCCCAAACAATCGGAAAGGGGATTCATCAGAGAAAATGACTTTACCACAGTCCTCAGCAGTGCAATCCCTGTACCTTTTGTAGAATATCAGTCTGTCCCTGATGTTTTTCCTGGAGAGAAGTGGCTTCTTTGCCTCCCTTCTTGACACCAGGCCATCCTCCAAAAGTCTTCGCCTCACTGTGCATGCAGATGCACTCACACCTGCCTGCTGCCATTCCTGTACAGACCAGCTCTGTACTGGTGGTGCCCCAATCCCGCAGCTGAATCAACTTTAGGAGACGGTCCTGGCGCTTGCTGGACTTTCTTGGGCGCCCTGAAGCCTTCTTCACAACAATTGAACCGCTCTCCTTCAAGTTCTTGATGATCCGATAAATTGTTGATTTAGATGCAATGGCACGTGTTTCCTTGCAGGTACCATGTTTGACAGAGGAAGAACAATGATGTCAAGCACCACCCTCCTTTTGAAGCTTCCAGTCTGTTATTTGAACTCAATCAGCATGACAGAGTGATCTCCAGCCTTGTCCTCGTCAACACTCACACCTGTGTTAACAAGAGAATCACTGACAGGATGTCAGCTGGTCTTTTTGTGGCAGAGCTGAAATCCAGTGGAAATGTTTTTTTGGGGATTCAATTCATTTGCATGGCAAAGAGGGACTTTGCCATTAATTGCAATTCATCTTATCACCCTTCATGACATTCTGGAGTATATGCAAATTGCCATCATACAAACTGAGGCAGCAGACTTCATTCTCAAAACGTTTGGCCACAACTGTACATAGACCAGTGTGTCATAACCAATCAGAGCTGCAGTAGGTCGATATGCAAATAGACCATTGCCATATATGGTTCTGTTCCATTTACATTGAACTGGACTGTGTTTACAGCATGTACAGCATGAGTGGTGGTGAGTAGGTGAGCTTGTTGAGATCAAAGCGAGAGAGACATGTAGTCACACGTGCACATTTTGTTCATATCATTTGCTAGTTAGTGAGTTATTAGGTTCCAGATCATTTGTAGTCAGCAGCAGGGGAGTGATTGAGCACAAAACCTGTACATTTCTAGACATCCTTGAAAAAAGAGGAGTCAGGAAGAGCCTTTCTTTGTCTTAAAGGGGCAGTGTTGTATTTTGAGACAGGCTTGAATAATCTAAGTAGCCAGTAGGCAGAATAAGTAGCCAATAGGCAGAGGGAAGCATCATTTGTCTGATTGTCTGTAATAATGCTATGGGAATAATAATGCATTTTATTTTGTAAAGTGGTTTCTTGCATCAAACAACTCAACAACATATTGTAGCCTACTTGGCCACTGTGAAAACTGTCATTTAAACAGTAAACGCCGGCTGGAAGTTTTACAGAATTTTAACAATGTTGAAGTTTGCGCTCAGCAGACCAGAAATTTGCTCAACGCCTACATTTGTTTGAGGGAACATTGCCTGCATGTCTAGTTCACTTCAGTTTGATTGATTGATTTTACTACTTGAATCAGGATAGTTTTCTAGCACGTTACTGACTACTGTATAACTGTTCAATACTGGTTAGTTTAGTAGAATGCCTCCTCAGAATCACAGACACAGAGGTGTGGAATGTTTGGTCCCAAAGCTTCAGGAATCATGTAGAAAATATTATACATTCAAACTTCTGAAGTAAATAATTGTCCAAAAGACCTCAAATATCAAAGAAACACAGAGAGAGAGAGAGAGAGAGAGAGGGAGAGAGGAAGAGAGGGGGGAAGAACGAGAGAGAGAGAGAGAGAGAGAGAGCGAGAGAGAGAGAGGGAGAGAGGAAGAGAGGGGGGAAGAACGAGAGAGAGAGAGAGAGAGAGAGAGAGAGAGAGCGAGAGAGAGAGAGGGAGAGAGGAAGAGAGGGGGGAAGAACGAGAGAGAGAGAGAGAGAGGGAGAGAGGAAGAGAGGGGGGAAGAACGAGAGAGAGAGAAAGAGAGAGAGAGAGAGGGAGAGAAAAACAATACTAAGACAGTTGTTCAGTATCTCATACTATACATGGTATGTATAAACAGAAGCATCTGATATTTAGATTCCATCCAAGATCTTTTTGTATTTACACTTTTCCCCACATCAGCCAATATGCACGTGTGTGTGTGTGTGTGTGTGTGTGTGTGTGTGTGTGTGTGTGTGTGTGTGTGTGTGTGTGTGTGTGTGTGTGTGTGTGTGTGTGTGTGTGTGTGCTGGGGCGCCAGTGGACATAGCTGCTCTGCCCAGCCCTTATAGTTATTCCATGTGTCCATGGCAGCAGCTGGTCAGTCCTGTGAGGTTAGAGGTTCTTAGACACTCAGTAGGTCCACTTGTGTCTATGCAGGTGCCCCCTACCACAATAAACATCTCTAATTAGTTGACAGCCGTTTTAGTTTAAGGCCACTACCAAAAGAAAGACCAAACACACCTCTAAGGAGAGACTTACGGCCAAACTTTTGAACACCAGAACGCTAAAGTATTTTTTTGTAGTCCTTGTTCTCGCTTTGGATGCCTAAATTATACTTCATTATACTTTATTATACTTCACCTCGCTGCTAACTGAACACATGTAAACACAAACACTGCAGGTCACCGTCCAATGACATCACACGATTATGTGTCCTGTTCCTGTCGCTCCATCTAACAGGGCTTTCACCTCTCGGAGGATCTGGCCAATCTTCTCTCGTTCTCCCGCTATCACAAGGCAGCCATCTCCATTTTCTCCCCCAAGAGACTGTTCTTTCTCTGCCCCCCTCTCCGTCTCTGTCCTTTCACTCTCCTCCTCTTCTCCTCATCTCCTCTCATCCTTCTCTCACAGTGAGGAAGAGCTCTGGCTGTAGTTTCTCAGGGTCAGCATTTCGTATTTGGGCGGAGGGGACGAGGGCGGGGGCAGACACAGGGTGGACTCTGAGACTGGGGAGCCACTGCCCGACCCCAGCGAATCACGGAAGGGCGAGGGCGGGGTCAGATTCATTAGCTCCTCTTCCAGCTCTGCCCTCCTTAAAGGGGACCCCGCCCCCGCAGTGAGGTGTCGCACTGGAGATGGGGAGGCCTGAGGGTGAGGCAGGGGGTGAGGGTGAGGCTGAGGCTGAGGGAAACGGTGAGGGGAGTGAGGCAGGGGATGAGGGTGAGGCAGGGGGTGAGGCTGAGGGTGAGGGAGACGGTGAGGAGAGTGAGGCAGGGGGTGAGCGAGGCAGGCGCATCCACCTACGTTGGACTCTACAGGGGGGATGGGCTGGACGTCAGCGTATGTGGTCATGGTGGGGGGGAGGGGGATCTCCCGGGGGAGGATGAAGGGGTCTGCATGGTGGGAGGGCGTCAGGGTGTGTGTGTGGGCGTGTGTGTGAGAGTGTGTGTGTGAGTGTGTGGGAGACGGGGAGAGCATCATGCTGTTGAGCTCGCTGATGTTGGCAGTGAAACGGTTAACCACGCAGCTGATCTGATCCATCAGAGAACTGTCACACACATCGCCCCCGCCGACAGAACCCCCGGTCAGGTAGCTTGGTACGCCCATGACAAGTGGCTCATCCCTTAGTCCCGCCCCATGCATGCGCTGGCTGACAGTGCTGATTGGTGAAGGGGTCTGAGGCCGGTAGGTGATTGGGTATCTCTCCTCAGGGTATCTCTCCTCTGCCTCTGTGAGTTCATACAGAGTCTTGTCTGCATCAGAGTGGGAGTGGGATAGGGAGGGCAAGGGCATATGGGGGAGCAGGTCAGCACCCCCACTGTAGCGCCCCTCTGGGGTCTTGGAGAAGGGCTTGATGACAGCTGTCTGGTTATTCTCCTTCCTCTTGATGTGGAACGACAGGCGCTGCCACAGGTGGTTTCCACGGGAACCCCGCTCCGTCTGGGCCCAAGATACTGACTTTCCATTGGAGCTGTAGAGACAGGAAACAGGAAGTGAAAACAGGAAATTAAATAAGTGTGTTTCAGCTGGTCCATATCAGTGTAGAAACCATTTTCTCTATTCCTCCCCTCCATCTCTTCTCTCTCCCAATTGTCAGGTTAATTAGTGTGATTAATCTATGATGGAGCGTCTGATTAAATCATGCTGCTATGGGAGGACTCATATAACCTCAGCACACAGACAACAGGGGGAGAAAGAGCCGGAAATAGGAATGTTTCTGACACATTTGACATTTTATCGTAGTGCGTGCATACATTTTCCATACATTTTCCATACATTTTCCATACATTTTCTCATACTGGTCCCTCGTGAGAATCAAACCCATAATCTTTGTGTTGCAAATGCCATGTTGTACCAACTGAGCCACATGGGACCACATCTTATACTGGTCTGGTTGTAGTCTTGGCAAACGAGACCGTAACCAGCTGACTAAAGAGACTGTCTTTTTCTCTTTTCCTTTTGACTCTGTGGAGCAGCATGTTGTCATTTCATATGGCTGGTCACGTGGTTGTTCCATTAGAGATGGAGAGCTTGGTCACATGGTTGTTCCATTAGAGATGGAGAGCTTGGTCACATGGTTGTTCCATTAGAGATGGAGAGCTTGGTCACGTGGGTTTTCCATTAGAGATGGAGAGCTTGGTCACATGGTTGTTCTATTAGAGATGGAGAGCTTGGTCACATGGTTGTTCCATTAGAGACGGAGAGCTTGGTCACATGGTTGTTCTATTAGAGATGGAGAGCTTGGTCACATGGTTGTCCCATTAGAGATGGAGAGCTTGGTCACGTGGTTGTCCCATTAGAGATGGAGAGCTTGGTCACGTGGTTGTCCCATTAGAGATGGAGAGCTTGGTCACATGGTTGTCCCATTAGAGATGGAGAGCTTGGTCACGTGGTTGTCCCATTAGAGATGGAGAGCTTGGTCACATGGTTGTCCCATTAGAGATGGAGAGCTTGGTCACGTGGTTGTTCCATTAGAGATGGAGAGCTTGGTCACGTGGTTGTCCCATTAGAGATGGAGAGCTTGGTCACATGGTTGTCCCATTAGAGATGGAGAGCTTGGTCACGTGGTTGACCCATTAGAGATGGAGAGCTTGGTCACATGGTTGTCCCATTAGAGATGGAGAGCTTGGTCACATGGTTGTCCCATTAGAGATGGAGAGCTTGGTCACATGGTTGTCCCATTAGAGATGGAGAGCTTGGTCACATGGTTGTCCCATTAGAGATGGAGAGCTTGGTCACATGGTTGTCCCATTAGAGATGGAGAGCTTGGACACATGGTTGTCCCATTAGAGATGGAGAGCTTGGTCACGTGGTTGTCCCATTAGAGATGGAGAGCTTGGTCACGTGGTTGTCCCATTAGAGATGGAGAGCTTGGTCACGTGGTTGTCCCATTAGAGATGGAGAGCTTGGTCACGTGGTTGTCCCATTAGAGATGGAGAGCTTGGTCACATGGTTGTCCCATTAGAGATGGAGAGCTTGGTCACATGGTTGTCCCATTAGAGATGGAGAGCTTGGTCACATGGTTGTCCCATTAGAGATGGAGAGCTTGGTCACATGGTTGTCCCATTAGAGATGGAGAGCTTGGTCACATGGTTGTTCCATTAGAGATGGAGAGCTTGGTCATGTGGTTGTCCCATTAGAGATGGAGAGCTTGGTCACATGGTTGTCCCATTAGAGATGGAGAGCTTGGTCACATGGTTGTTCCATTAGAGATGGAGAGCTTGGTCACATGGTTGTTCCATTAGAGATGGAGAGCTTGGTCACATGGGTTTTCCATTAGAGATGGAGAGCTTGGTCACATGGGTTTTCCATTAGAGATGGAGAGCTTGGTCACGTGGTTGTCCCATTAGAGATGGAGAGCTTGGCCTTTAGCCCATCCTCTTCCAATTGTTTTTTTTATCTTCCTCTCTCTCTCCTCTTTCTCTCTCTCCCTACTGCCCTCTCTCTCCCTCCCTCTCTCTCTCCCTTCTCTCACACTCCCCTTTCTCTCTCTCTCTCTCCCTCCCCTTCTCTCTCTCCCCTCTCTCTCTCTCCCTCCCCCTCTCTCCATCTCTCTCTCTTTCTCCACCCCTCTCTCTCTGTCCCCCTTCTCTCTCTCTCCCCTCTCTCTCTCCCTCCCCCTCTCTCCATCACTCTCTCTCTCCCCCTCTCTCTCTCTCTCTGTCCCCCCCCCTCTCTCTCTCTCTCTCCCCACTCTCTCCTTCTCCTGGAAAGTGGTCTGCATTATCAGGTATGCGGGTCGGACTCAGGTCAGACAGAGAGAGACAGAGAGAGACAGACTCACAGCGGCTGGGGAAGCATTGACTCAGATGGCCTTCATTGAAATGGCCCTGCACTAAAAAGGCTGTTACTGAAACAGCCCTCAAATGAGATTCACTTAGCGAGCAGTGACCCAGCACCGATCTCTGAAACATTCCTCAGCTAAACTCTACCTCCTGTGTGATCCCAAACAGCCTTTACAGCATCTCTATGTATTCCCTGCGACACACACACACACACACACCTGAGTGTCTCTCCGGCGGAGCCACGTCGTCTCCAGAGGTTGGCCAGGCTGGAGGAGCGGCTGGCGGCCGAGGAGGACTTCCCATCGCCCACATGCATGCGTACTACCGTGCTCGTAGTGAAGGCACTGCGCACGTTACGCTCCGGCTTGGCCAGGATGATATACACCTGGAGAGAGAAAGAGAGACAGACCGAAGAGCTTCATAACCCTTCATAAGCATAGACAGCACACTAGGCACTACATAACACTATTATAACCCTTCACAAACCCCTTATTACCAATACGTTTTTGTTAAAGAGCACAGTTTGAAAGATATGGCAAATATAAATCAAACCGAATGGACATCAGAAACAAGTCCTCAAATGGCAGCTTCATTAAATAGTACCCGCAAAACACCAGTCTCAACGTCAACAGTGAAGAGGCGACGCCAGGGATGCTGGCGTTCTTGGCAGAGTTCCTCTGTCCAGTGTCTGTGTTCTTTTGCCCATCTTAATATTTTATTTTTATTGGCCAGTCTGAGATATGGATTTTTCTTTGCAACTCTGTCTATAAGGCCAGCATCCCGGAGTCGCCTCTTCACTGTTGACGTTGAGACTGGTGTTTTGCGGGTACTAATTAATGAAGCTGCCAGTTGAGGACTTGTGAGGCGTCTGTTTCTCAAACTAGACACTCTAATGTACTTGTCCTCTTGCTCAGTTGTGCACCTCCCACTCCTCTTTCTATTCTGGTTAGAGCCTGTTTGCACTGTTCTGTGAAGGGAGTAGTACACTGCGTTGTACGAGATCTTCAGTTTCTTGGCAATTCCTCGCATGGAATAGCCTTCATTTCTCAGAACAAGAATAGACTGACGAGTTTCAGAAAGGTCTTTGTTTCTGGCCATTTTGAGCCTTTAATCGAACCCACAAATACTGATGCTCCAGATACTCAACTAGTCTAAAGAAGGCCAGTTTTATTGCTTCTTTAATGAGAACAGTTTTCAGCTGTGCTAACATAATTGCAAAAGGGTTTTCTAATGATCAATTAGCCTTTTAAAATGATCAACTTGGAATAGCATTGGAACAAAGGAGTGATGGTTGCTGATAATGGGCCTCTGTACGCCTATGTAGATATTCCATTAAAAATAAGCTGTTTCCAGCTACAATAGTCATTTACAACATTAACAATGTCTACACTGTACCTCTTTTTGATGTTATTTTAATGGACCAAAAATTTTGCTTTTCTTTCAAAAACAAGGACATTTCTAAGTGACCCCAAACTTTTGAACGGTAGTGTATGTATATACAGTTGAAGTCGGAAGTTTACATACACCTTAGCCAAAAATATTTAAACGCAGTTGCTCACAATTACTGACATTTCATCCTAGTGAAAATTTCCTGTCTTAGGTCAGTTAGGATCACCACTTTATTTTAAGAATGTGAAATGTCAGAATAATAGTAGAGAGAATGATTTATTTCAGCTTTTATTTATTTCCTCACATTCCCAAATACACTCAATTAGTATTTGGTAGCATTGCCTTGAAATTATTTAACTTGGGTCAAACGTTTCGGGTAGCCTTCCACAAGCTTCCCACAATAAGTTGGGTGAATGTTGGCCCATTCCTCTTGACAGAGCTGGTGTAACTGAGTCAGGTTTGTAGGCCTCTTTGTTTGCACACGCCTTTTCAGTTCTGCCCACAAATGTTCTATAGGATTGAGGTCGGGGCTTTGTGATGGCCACTCCAATACCTTGACTATGTTGTCCTTAAGCCATTTTGCCACAACTTTCAAAGTATGCCATTTGGAAGACCCATTTGCGACCAAGCTTTAACTTCCTGACTGATGTCTTGAGATGTTGCTTCAATATATCCACATAATTTTTCTCCTCATGATGCCATTTATTTTGTGAAGTTCACCAGTCAGTCCCTCCTGCAGCAAAGCACCCCCACAACATGATGCTGCCACCCCCGTGCTTCACAGTTGGGATGGTGTTCTTCAGCTTGCCATCCTCCCCCTTTTTCCTCCAAACATAACGATGGTCATTATGGCCTAATAGTTTTATTTTTGTTTCATCAGAGTAGAGAACATTTCTTCAAAAAGTATGATCTTTGTCCCCATGTGCAGTTGCAAACAGTAGTCTGGCTTTTTTATGGCGATTTTGGAGCAGTGGCTTCTTCCTTGCTGAGCGGCCTTTCAGGATATGTCAATGTAGGACTCGTTTTACTGTGGATATAGATACTTTTGTACCTGTTTCCTCCAGCATCTGCACAAGGTCCTTTGCTGTTGTTCTGGGATTGATTAGCACTTTTCGCACCAAAGTACGTTAATCTCTAGGAGATAGAACGCATCTCCTTCCTGAGCAGTATGACCACTGCGTGGTCCCGTGGTGTTTATACTTGCGTGCTATTGTTTGTACAGATGAACGTGGTACCTTCAGGTATTTGGAAATGGTTCCCAAGGATGAACCAGACTTGTGGAGGTGTACAATTTTTTTCTGAGGTCTTGGCTGATTTCTTTTGATTTTCTCATGATATCAAGCAAATATGTACTAAGTTTGAAGGTAGGCCTTGATGATGTCAATTAGCCTATCAGAAGCTTCTAAAGCCATGACATTTTCTGGAATTTTCCAAGCTGTTTAAAGGCACAATCAACTTAGTGTATGTAAACCTCTGACCCACTGGAATTGTGATACAGTGAATGATAAGTGAAATAATCTGTCTGTAAACAATTGTTAGAAAAATGACTTGTGTCATGCACAAAGTAGATGTCCTAACCGACACGCCAAAACTATAGTTTGTTATAAAGAAATTTGTGAAGTGTTTGAAAAACGAGTTTTAATGACTCTAACCTAAGTGTATGTAAACTTCCAATTTTAACTGTATATTTGCAAAAAATATATATGTGGGGGATTGGAAGTGATGCAGTCAATTACATTGATGGAAGCTACAATCTACCAGCAATATTAAAGCTGATCTACCCCCTTAAAATAAATAAATACAATACAAATAAATAACCTTATAACCAAACACAATCTTCCAAAAAACATTACTTTTCAAGGTCCTCAGTCAAACTCCTTTGTTGTTAAAGCTGAAGTTAGTTTGGCTCCACTTTCTATCTCTAGTGTTGTGTGTCTTACCTTGGGTGCGAACATGCAGCAGAGCGCCACAGTGGCACTGAGGCTGACGCTGAAGCACATGGTGATGATCTTGTAGTTGGAACCAAAGTAGATGGGCACGAAGGCCAGCCAGATGATACAGGTGGTGTACATGGTGAAGGCGATGTACTTGGCCTCGTTGAAGTTGGCTGGGACGTTACGCGTCTTGAAGGCGTAGAAGGTGCAGCTCAGGATCAGCAGGCCATTGTAACCCAGTGGCGCCACCACGCCCAGGTTGGTGGTGTAACAGATGAGGTTGACCTGCCGGATGCTGGGGTAGTCGTGGATCACCTGCAGGTAGTAAAGCCATCAGTGTGTCACGTTGGCATGAAGGATCGGGAGACAGGCGCAGGAATGCGTAATAGGGTTTTTTATTTTACCCAAATTACGGCGTGCTATGTAAAGGCACGGGGCGAAGACCAAACAAGCACTATACAAAAACACAGGGTTGAAACTCAAACAAAAGAGCGAGGAGTACCTCGAATAAATAACACTAGCGCACAATGATTATCACACGGGACGAGACCCGCAATCATCTGTGCAATCCACAAGGGCAGGAAAGCCCAAAACACACAGCACAGGTACTCACACATACCAACGGACATTGTAACAATAACAGCACCATAGTGAATAAAGGGCACATAAACTCAGCAAAAAAATAAACGTCCCTTTTTCAGGACCCTGTCTTTCAAAGATAATTCGTAAATATCAAAATAACTTCACAGATCTTCATTGTAGAGGATTTAAACACTGTTTCCCATGCATGTTCAATGAACAATAAACAATTAATGAACATGCACCTGTGGAACGGTCATTAAGACACTAACAGCTTACAGAGGGTAGGCAATTAAGGTCGCAGTTATGAAAACTTAGGACACTAAAGAGGCCTTTCTACTGACTTTGAAAAACGCCAAAAGAAAGATGCCCAGGGTCCCTGTTCATCTGTGTGAACATGCCTTAGGCAGGCTGCAAGGAGGCATGAGGACAGCAGATGTGGCCAGGGTCCCTGCTCATCTGTGTGAACGTGCCTTAGGCATGCTGCAGGGAGGCATGAGGACAGCAGATGTGGCCAGGGTCCCTGCTCATCTGTGTGAATGTGCCTTAGGCATGCTGCAAGGAGGCATGAGGACAGCAGATGTGGCCAGGGTCCCTGTTCATCTGTGTGAACGTGCCTTAGGCATGCTGCAAGGAGGCATGAGGACAGCAGATGTGGCAGGGGAAATAAATTGCCATGTCCGAACTGTGAGACGCCTAAGACAGCGCTACAAGGAGACATGACGGACAGCTGATCGTCCTCGCAGTGGCAGATCACAGGTACAGGATGGCAACAACAACTGCCCGAGTTACACCAGGAACGCACAATCCCTCCATTTGTGCTCAGACTGTCCTCAACAGGCTGAGAGAGGCTGGACTGAGGGCTTGTAGGCCTGTTGTTAGGCAGATCCTAACCAGACATCACCGGCAACAACATGCCTATGGCCACAAACCCACCGTCGTTGGACCAGACAGGACTGGCAAAAAGTGCTCTTCACTGATAAGTCGCGGTTTCGTCTCACCAGGGGGTGATGGTCGGATTCGCGTTTATCGTCGAAGGAATGAGCGTTACACAGAGGCCTGTACTCTGGAGCGGGATCGATTTGTAGGTGGAGGGTCCGTCATGGTCTGGGGCGGTGTGTCACAGTATCATCGGACTGAGCTTGTTGTCATTGCAGGCAATCTCAATGCTGTGCGTTACAGGGAAGGAATCCTCCTCCCTCATGTGGTACCCTTCCTGCAGGCTCATCCTGACATGACCCTCCAGCATATCAATGCCACCAGCCATACTGTTCGTTCTGTGTGTGATTTCCTGCAAGACAGGAATGTCAATGTTCTGCCATGGCCAGCGAAGAGCCTGGATCTCAATCACATTGAGCAGGTCTGGGACCTGTTGGATCGGAGGGTGAGGTCTAGGGCCATTCCCCCCAGAAATGTCCGGGAACTTGCAGGTGCCTTGGTGGAAGAGTGGGGTAACATCTCACAGCAAGAATTGGCACATCTGGTGCAGTCCATGAGGAGGAGATGCACTGCCGTACTTAATGCAGCTGGTGGCCACACCAGATACTGACCGCTTTGTTCAGGGACACATTATTCCATTTCTGTTAGTCACATGTCTGTGGAACTTGTTCAGTTTATGTCTCAGTTGTTGAATCTTGTTATGTTTATACAAATATTTACACGTTAAGTTTACTCCCTTTTTGTTCCCAGTTTGTTACTCCCCTGCTCCAACATAAATGCAGTTGACAGTGAGAGGGCGTTTCTTTTTTTGCTGAGCTTATATACAAACACAATCAGTGGGAATAGGGGCCAGGTGTGCGCAATGAAAGTTCCAGAGGGATCCGTGACACAGTGTCAGCATGTACGTACTGTAAACACACACACACACACACACACACACACAGTGGGCACACACAGTGGGCACAGCCTACCTGTGGGGGTTCCATGAGGAAGAGAGCCACTATGATGCCCAGCTGTAGCAGGATGAGTAGAGAGGCGATGATGAGCTGGGCACATGCAGACATGAACCTGGGCTTCTTTGTACAGATCTTCTTCTTACTGCCAGCCAGGATACGGGCTATACGGTTAGTCTGCAACAACAACAACAACACAACCAGGATACGGTTAGTCTGCAACAACAACACAGCCAGGATACGGGCGATACGGTTAGTCTGCAACAACAACAACAACACAGCCAGGATACGGGCGATACAGTTAGTCTGCAACAACAACACAGCCAGGATACGGTTAGTCTGCAACAACAACAACACAGAGAGAATTAATTAATAAATAGACTTCATAGGGGGAGAGGGGGGAAATCTGAAATAGTGACGTTAAACACAGTCTGTTTGTGAGATCCTTATGTCTAGATGTACAAGGACATGGTAGGTGAAAGAATCAAGGTAAAGAGGGGCTTGATGATGTACCTTGGTGACCAGGGCAGAGTAGCTCATGGCAGGTGACAGGCCTATGCCCAGTCTCTGTAGGTAGCAGTGTGCAGCATGGGGCTTGGCGATGAGACTGAAGGTACACAGATAACCCAGACAGATCCCAGCCAGGATGATGTAACACAGCTCTCGACTAGACGACTTCACCACTGGAGTGTCCCGGAACCTACACCCACAGGTACACACATTTTAGAACCGTATAGCAAATATACTAACTTACAATTAAAATGACATATTGAAACAATCCCAGTGGAAACACTTTAATGGGTTATCTCCTGAGGTGTATGTACCCAGTGGAATTATTTTAACGTGTTATCTCCCGGGGTGTATGTACCCAGTGGAATTGTTTTAACGTGTTATCTCCTGGGGTGTATGTACCCAGTGGAATTGTTTTAACGTGTTATCCCCCGGGGTGTATGTACCCAGTGGAATTGTTTTAACGTGTTATCTCCTGGGGTGTATGTACCCAGTGGAATTGTTTTAACGTGTTATCTCCTGGGTGTATGTACCCAGTGGAATTGTTTTAACGTGTTATCTCCTGGGGTGTATGTACCCAGTGGAATTGTTTTAACGTGTTATCTCCTGGGGTGTATGTACCCAGTGGAATTGTTTTAACGTGTTATCTCCCAGGGTGTATGTACCCAGTGGAATTGTTTTAACGTGTTATCTCCTGGGGTGTATGTACCCAGTGGAATTGTTTTAACGTGTTATCTCCTGGGGTGTATGTACCCAGTGGAATTGTTTTAACGTGTTATCTCCTGGGGTGTATGTACCCAGTGGAATTGTTTTAACGTGTTATCTCCTGGGGTGTATGTACCCAGTGGAATTGTTTTAACGTGTTATCTCCTGGGGTGTATGTACCCAGTGGAATTGTTTTAACGTGTTATCTCCTGGGGTGTATGTACCCAGTGGAATTGTTTTAACGTGTTATCTCCTGGGGTGTATGTACCCAGTGGAATTGTTTTAACGTGTTATCTTCTGGGGTGTATGTACCCAGTGGAATTGTTTTAACGTGTTATCTCCTGGGGTGTATGTACCCAGTGCATCTTTTACCAATAAATCAATCAACAGAGTAAGATTTAAAATCACAAAAGTCAGAATATGAAATAGAATTTCACATTTACTATGTTGAAATCTACAAGTTGTTACCTGATGAAGATGGAGGTGACGAAGAATGTGGCACAAAGTCCCAGACATGCAAAGACCACAGCAGCGATGGGCTCTGGGTCCCCCCAGCGCAGGTACTCCACTGGGATAGGGTCACAGCCTGGAGGGGGGAGGAGGTGGAGAGAGAAAGAGAAAGTGAGAAGTTAAATTACAAACAGCATTGATGCGTTTTTGGTCTCTCCCTCCCTCCCTCCCTCCCTCCCTCCCTCCCTCCCTCCGCCCACCTCTCCTGGGCTGTGAGATAAGTCTCATTAATTAAAGGGACAGTTCTAATTAGATGGCGTAATGTTCGCTCAGTCTGACACAGAACACCAGGGACGCCAAACCAGACAGAACACTGCCGTTAAAATAGATGAAGTCATTTAACGGCTCTACCTTTTAACACAGTCTATAGAGTTTAATTCATCAGTGAAGTAGTTAAGTTTAGAGGCAAAAAAGGTCTAATTGCTGAATGGGAGTGGAGTTACCATTAAGAGAATGAACTAACTCTGGAAGACGCTGTTTACTAAAGTTAAATTCAACTCAAATTTACAGTCACTCAGGAACTTTCTATTGAGGCCTTGTTATTCCCCTGCTCCATTCTTCAATCCAATTCAATACATTCTTACAACATTCTTACAACTATCTCTCTCTCTTTCTGTCTCTCTCTCGTTCTGTCTCTCTCTCTCTCTCACTGTCTCTCTCTCTGTCTCTCTCTCGTTCTGTCTCTCTCTCTCTCTCACTGTCTCTCTCTCTCTCTCTCTGTCTCTCTCGCTCTCTCTCTCTCAATTCAATTCAAGGGCTTTATCTCTCTCACTGTCTCTCTCTCACTGTCTCTCTCTCTCTTTCTGTCTCTCTCTCTCTCACTGTCTCTCTCTCTCTTTCTGTCTCTCTCTCGTTCTGTCTCTATCTCTCACTGTTTCTCTCTCTCTCTCACTGTCTCTCTCTCTCGTTCTGTCTCTCAATTCAATTCAATTCAAGGGCTTTATTGGCATGGGAAACGTGTTAACATTGCCAAAGCAAGTGAGGTAGATAATATATAAAGTGAATATATAAAGTGAAATAAACAATAAAAATTAACAGTAAACATTACACACACACAAGTTTCAAAACAATAAAGACATTACAAATGTCATATTATATACAGTGTTTTAACAATGTACAAATGGTTAAAGGACACAAGATAAAATAAATAAGCATAAATATGGGTTGTATTTACAATGGTGTTTGTTCTTCACTGGTTGCCCTTTTCTCGTGGCAACGGGTCACAAATCTTGCTGCTGTGATGTCACACTGTGGTATTTCACCCAGTAGATATGGGAGTTTATCAAAATTGGATTTGTTTTCGAATTCTTTGTGGATCTGTGTAATCTGAGGGAAATATGTCTCTCTAATATGGTCATACATTGGGCAGGAGGTTAGGAAGTGCAGCTCAGTTTCCACCTCATTTTGTGGGCAGTGAGCACATAGCCTGTCTTCTCTTGAGAGCCATGTCTGCCTACGGTGGCCTTTCTCAATAGCAAGGCTATGCTCACTGAGTCTGTACATAGTCAAAGCTTTCTCTCACTGTCTCTCTCTCTCTCTCTCACTGTATCTCTCTCTCTCACTGTCTCTCTCTCTCGCTTTCTGTCTCGCTCTCTCTCTCTCACTGTCTCTCTCTCTCTCACTGTCTCTCTCTTTCTGTCTCTCTCTCTCTCACTGTATCTCTCTCTCTTACTGTCTCTCTCTCTCGCTTTCTGTCTCGCTCTCTCTCTCTCACTGTCTCTCTCTCACTGTCTCTCTCTTTCTGTCTCTCTCTCTCTCTCACTGTCTCTCTCTTTCTGTCTCTCTCTCTCTCACTGTCTCTCTCTCTCTTTCTGTCTCTCTCTCTTTCTGTCTCTCTCTCTGGCCCTTCAATAATGCAGGAGTGAGTTTGAGAGGTAAATTAAAATGGCTGCTGCCAGTGGAACATGAATTACAGTTTGTTTACACATCGTCATCACAGTATTTACAGTGCTGCCGGGAACCACAGTCCCTCTTATTGTCCTGATGGAATGACTCTTCTATAGCTGCTAAACAAGAGCGCTCTCTTCTCTCTGTGTTCACAGCTGTGAAGCGTTGGGCTCATGTTTTAAACATTGGCACTGGCTGGCTAGCAGCTGTATAATGATGAGCAGTCGAATGCATTGCAGAACAATATCCACAGCTCCAGAAAAATACATTTGCATAGAAAATTGCCCTCGATACAGAATAATTAGTACAGTGGTGACCATGCCTGTGTCAAATGAAGAAGAGGAGGGGGGAGGGGATCTGGAGAGGGGAAGAGTGGGAGAGGAGGAAGGATAATTAGCTGCTTCTATGGAAATAGTACAGATTCAGGGAAAACATTTTCAGTGTGTGTGTATGTGTGTGTGTGTGTGTGTGTGTGTGTGATAGTCTCTCGGTATTAACTTAGAAGATAGCTAACATCCATTAGGCTGTAATAGGACACCATGCTGAGGAGTATCAGACAATCAATTCTCTACTAAATTCCATTTATGTTGTGACTGACCAAACATACACACATATAAAATCACAAAACATTTAAAAGTGCTGCTGAAAGAACATGACCTCTTTGCAGTCAACAAAAGCTCCTCTGAAGGAGATATGGTAAATTGTACAATAAAAAAAACATTATGTGGATGTCACCCTTTCATTTATTTGTGTGCGTTTGTGCATTTGTATGTGTTTGTGCGTTTTTGTGCGTTTGTGTGTGTGTGTGTTTCCAGGATGTGTGAATGAATCAATCTGTGTGAGGGCATCTGATAAGAGATTAAACCAGTTAGAGCTCTAGGGGCGCTATTTCATTTTTGGATAAAAAACGTTCCCGTTTTAAGCGCGATATTTTGTCACGAAAAGATGCTCGACTATGCATATTCTTGACAGTTCTGGAAAGAAAACACTCTGAAGTTTCAGAATCTGCAAAGATTTTGTCTGTAAGTGCCCCAGAACTCATTCTACAGGCGAAACCATGATGATGCATCACCCAGGAATTAGCAGAATTTCTGAAGCTCTGTTTTCCATTCTCTCCTTATATGGCTGTGATTGCGCAACGAATGAGCCTACACTTTCTGTCGTTCGCCCAAGGTCTTAGCAGCATTGTGATGTATTTGTAGGCATATCATTGGAAGATTGACCATAAGAGACTACATTTTCCAAGTGTCCGCCTGGTGTCCTGCGTCGAATTCGGTGCGCAATTGCCAGCTGCTTCTACTTTACCATTTGATTCAGGGGAGAAAGCATGTGTCCAAGAACGATGTATCAATGAAGAGATATGTGAAAAACACCTTGATGATTGATTCTAAACAACGTTTGCCATGTTTTCAGTCGATATTATGGAGTTAATTTGGAAAAAAGTTCGCGTTTTGAGGACTGAATTTTCTGATTTTTTTTGGTAGCCAAATGTGATGTATAAAACGGAGCTATTTCTAATACACAAGGAATCTTTTTGGAAAAACTGAGCATCTGCTATCTAACTGAGAGTATCCTCATTGAAAACATCAGAAGTTCTTCAAAGGTAAATGATTTTATTTGAAGGCTTTTATGTTTTTGTTAATGTTGCGTGCTGGATGCTAACGCTAATGCTAACGCTAAATGCTAACGCGAAATGCTAACGCTAGCTAGCTACTTTTACACAAATGATTGTTTTCCTATGGTTGAGAAGCATATTTTGAAAATCTGAGATGACAGTGTTGTTTACAAAAGGCTAAGCTTGAGAGATGGCATATTTATTTCATTTCATTTGCGATTTTCATAAATAGTTAACGTTGTGTTATGCTAATGAGCTTGCTGATAGATTTACACAATCCTGGATACAGGGGTTTTTTCATAGCTAAACGTGACGCAGAAAACGGAGCGATTTGTCCTAAACAAATAATCTTTCAGGAAAAACTGAACATTTGCTATCTGAGAGTCTCCTCATTGAAAACATCTGAAGTTCTTCAAAGGTAAATTATTTTATTTGAATGCTTTTCTGTTTTTTTGTGTAAATGTTGCCAGCTGAATGCTAATGCTAAATGCTACGTTAGCCATCAATACTGTTACACAAATGCTTGTTTTGCAATGGTTGAGAAGCATATTTTGAAAATCTGAGATGACAGTGTTGTTAACAAAAGGCTAAGCTTGAGAGCTAGCATATTTATTTCATTTCATTTGCGATTTTCATGAATAGTTAACGTTGCGTTATGGTAATGAGCTTGAGTCTGTATTCACGATCCCGGCTCCGGGATGGGGAGATCAGAAAGGTTAATTTAGAGGAGACTTCCAAGAGCAAAGAGGGCAATCCATACACCCCGTGTGTGTATGTGTGTGTGTGTGCGTGGGGGGGGGTGTGCACGTGCGTCTCACCTGTGAGGTGGAAGGTGGGCCAGGAGCCCAGGTCACAGGCTCGGCAGGTGTACTCATCAAACACAAACTCATTCTCCTTACAGGGAGTGCAGGTCCAGCAGCAGCTCACCTCTCCTTTACGGATCACCTGGAGGACACAACCTCATCAGCTCAGGAAAAACACACCAATCAGAATGCTGCAGAAATACTATCTTAGATAGAATACACCAATCAGACATCAACAGAGATAATCTGGAAGGGTCCTTGTCATTGCCAGCCTCCCTCCCCCCAGAGCATACACAGGATGTGTTTGTAGGGATGTGTGTGTGTGGAAACGTGTGGGTGCATATATTTGATGTGTGGGTGTGTGTGTGTGTGTGTGTCACCTTTATCTGTCCCTTGTCACAGGGTTCGCTGCAGACTGATTTGATGATGGTGTCCTTGCTGGCCCAGATTTCATCGTCATCGATCTTCAGCCCACTGTTGTCCCAGCTCCCTACGTTAATATAGTCATAGTAGTCCTTGCCCATCTTCTTAAAGTTCATGATCTCATATCTGACACACACACACACACACACACACACAGTGAGTCAGTGCCTCTGATACTATTGAAACATACATACTAAGGTACAGAGATACACTGTATATCTAAAAGTATGTGGGTTAAGGTTAGTATGTGGGTTAAGGTTAGTATGTGGGTTAAGGTTAGCCCAACCCTTCAAATGAGTGGATTTGGCTACTTCATCGACACCGGTTGCTGACAGGTGTATAAAATTGAGCACACAGCCATGCAATCTCCATAGACAATCATTGGCAATAGAATGGTCTTACTGCCACTGACTTTCAGTGTGGCACCGTCATAGGATGCCACCTTTCCAACAAGTCAGTTCGTCAAATTTTTGCCCTGTTAGAGCTGCCCCGGTCAACTGTAAGTGCTGTTATTGTGAAGTGGAAATGTGTAGGAGCAGCAACGGCTCAGCCGCGAAGTGGTAGGCCACACAAGCTCACATTACGAGACCGCCGAGTGCTGAATCGCGCAGTGAGTAAAAATGGTTTGTCCTCAGTTGCAACACTCACTACCGAGTTTCAAACTGCCTCTGGAAGCAACATCAGCACAAGAACTGTTCATCAGAAGCTTCATGAAATGGGTTTCCATGACCTGGCAGCCGCACACAAGCCTAAGATCACAATGCACAATGCCAAGCGTCGGCTGGAGTGGTGTAAAGCTCCCATTGGACTCTGGAGCAGTGGAAACACTTTCTCTGGAGTGATGAATAACGCTTCACCGTCTGGCAGTCCAACGGAAAAATCTGGGTTTGGCGGATGCCAAGAGAACACTACCTGCCCGAATGCATAGTGCCAACTGTAAAGTTTGGTGGAGGAGGCATAATGTTCTAGGGCTGTTTTTCATGGTGCGGGCCCCTTAGTTCCAGTGAAGGGAAATCTTAATGCTTCAGCATACAATGACATTCTAGATGATTCTGTGCTTCCAACTTTGTGTCAACAGTTTGGGAAAGGCCCTTTCCTGCTTCCGCATGACAATGCCCCGTGCACAATGCAAGGTCCATACAATAAATGGTTTGTCGAGATCGGTGTGGAAGAACTTGACTAGCCTGCATAGAACCCTGACCTCAACCCCATCGAACAGCTTTGGGATGAATTGGAACACCGACTGCAAGCCTAATCTCCCAACATCAGTGCCCGACCTCACTATTACTCATGTGGCTGAATGGAAGCAAGTCCCCCGCAGCAATGTTCCAACATCTTGTGGAAAACTTTCCCAGAAGAGTGGAGGCTGTTATAGCAGCAAAGGGGGGACCAACTTCATATTAATGCCCATGATTTTGTAATGAGATGTTCGAATTGCATGTTGTAAGATTGCAAGATTGTGTCCCACTTGTTGTTGATTCTTCACAAAAAAATACAGTTTTATATCTTTATGTTTGAAGCCTGAAATGTGGCAAAAGGTCGCAAAGTTCAAGGGGGCCGAATACTTTCGCAAGGCACTGTACACGTACCGGCCAGGTGAGTCTCCGTTCTCGTCAAACAGGATGCCCTCTCCAGACACGCCTGTGAAGTTGGTCTTCATCAGGAAGTCCAGCAGTGTAGCGCCATCTATTGGTCGCATGGCATCACACAGCCCCTGGATCACAATCATCATCATCACCATTATCACTATCATCATCAACATTATCATCCTCTTCATCCTCACCATCCTCATCATCCTCACCATCATCCTCATCCTCACCATCCTATATCAACAATAATAGTGACAGTAGGTTGTCTTTATTCCAGTCCAGTAGCACCCACCTGATAGCCTGGGCACAGTGAGCGCTGCATGTTATGGAGCCCATAGGCCATGGAGTAGATGGCATTGATCACAAAGCCCATCTTAGTGTCCTGGGCATACTGCTGTCGCAATGACTCCCGCTCTGGGAGAGAACCAGAGAGGAGAAAGACAGAAAAAGAGAGGATGGGAAGATGGAGGGAGGGAGGGGAAGAGGGAAGTATAGAAGGAAGAGGAAGATGACGGGAGGGAGGGAGGGAGGGAAGTACAGAAGGAAGGGGAAGATGATGGGAGGGAGGGAGGGAGGGAGGTAGGTACAGAAGGAAGGGGAAGATGATGGGAGGGAGGGAGGGAGGGAGGGAGGGAGGGAAGTACGGAAGGAAGGGGAAGATGACGGGAGGGAGGGAGGGAGGGAAGTACAGAAGGAAGGGGAAGATGATGGGAGGGAGGGAGGGAGGGAGGGGGAAGATGACGGGAGGGAGGGAGGGCGGGAGGGGAAGAGGGAAGTACAGAAGGAAGAGGAAGATGAAGGGAGGGAGGGGGGTGATGTAGGGAGAAGGATAAGGAGGGAGGGAGGGAAGGATGGAGATGGAGGGAGGGAGGGAAGTACAGAAGGAAGAGGAAGATGAAGGGAGGGAGGGAGGGGGGTGATGTAGGGAGAAGGATAAGGATGGAGGGAGGGAGGGAGGGAGGGAGGGAAGTACAGAAGGAAGAGGAAGATGAAGGGAGGGAGGGAGGGGGGTGATGTAGGGAGAAGGATAAGGATGGAGGGAGGGAGAAAGAGACCAATTAGAACAACCTGTATCTAATATTATGAAACACTGCCTGCTTTTTGGTAATAATAAATGTGTCTCCACATTATACCTTGATCTAAAGGTACATTGGAACGGGAAACGATCTCTTCATAAATATCTTTATTTTCCTGCTGTATGGGACAGTGGCATCTATGCCACTATGCTCTTGTCTTTATTTTCCTGCGGTATGGGACAGTGACATCTATGCCACTATGCTCTTGTCTTTATTTTCCTGCGGTATGTGACAGTGGCATCTATGCCACTATGCTCTAGGCTTCTAACGAAGACCATGATCTTAATTCAACCGGCCAGTGGGATTGTTTTTTGAGAGGGTGAGACAACCGTGACGTTTTGCCAAATGTATACACTTTCCTGGTCCGGATTTGTTTACACTTCAAGGATGTCCGTACATGGTGCATTTTCGACTACCTCCAGAGGTGGTCAGGAATATCTAATCACAATCAGTTAACAATGCATTTTATGACCTGTCGACAAATGTGGGCACAATCAGAATGTGGACAACATCAGGACAACAGACGCATGTTAGAACCAGGTATAAACGGGGCTTCTGTCTCATCTTGTTCAGTTCATTACACTTCCCCCTTTTTCATTAGAATACATGAATCCCTTTGAAGCAATCACACTGGCAGTTTTACATATGAATGGTGAAAGATGGAGAGAGAGGAGAGAGAGAGGAGAGAGAGATAGAGGAGAGAGAGAGAGAGGAGAGAAGAGAGAGAGAGAGGAGAGAGAGAGGAGAGAGAGAGAGAGACCCCTACCAGACCACTGCACCACCAAGGAGCCCCAGGCCCCCTCAATGCCACACCAGACCCAGCGCACCCCACAGACCCCACCCACCACGAAAGCATCACCACTTCCACCGGCTTAGCCAGACTGGACCGGGCACAGCCTACTACCCCGCACCAGACCACCACCCCTACCAGACCAGAGAGGAAGCCCCACGGCCCAGAACTGGCCCTCCTCCACTCCACAGGGCCCAACAGCAGGACCAGCGCAGCTACGCAGAGGTCGTCCGAGGACAGGAGAACCCTGTAGGATTAAGTGAGATTAAACAGCTCCTCCAATACATCTGCACTAAACTGCACTAAACACACACGGACGCATGCACACACACACACACACACACACACACACACACACACAGTCAGCATGTGGAACATTCAGGGCCTAAACTCATCAACCTATCAGTGAGCATGTGGAACATTCAGGGCCTAAACTCACCAACCTATCAGTTATCATGTGGAACATTCAGGGCCTAAACTCATCAACCTATCAGTTAGCATGTGGAACATTCAGGGCCTAAACTCATCAACCTATCAGTCAGCATGTGGAACATTCAGGGCCTAAACTCATCAACCTATCAGTCAGCATGTGGAACATTCAGGGCCTAAACTCATCAACCTATCAGTCAGCATGTGGAACATTCAGGGCCTAAACTCATCAACCTATCAGTCAGCATGTGGAACATTCAGGGCCTAAACTCATCAACCTTTGGACTGAAGAGTTTAGCACTGTCAATAGAGGCAGAGACTCTGGAGGACTGATCATTTGGTACAAATCCGAACTACAACATCTAATTGAAAAAATAACTTGTACTGACAGAAAAAGACGTGTTACTTTGCGCAATATATGTCCCCCCTCAGAATCCCCATATTACTCAGAGGAGATCTCCCCCCTCAGAATCCCCATATTACTCAGAGGAGATCTCCCCCCTCAGAATCCCCATATTACTCAGAGGAGATCTCCCCCCTCCCTCAGAATCCCCACATTACTCAGAGGAGATCTCTCCCCCCCCCCCCCCCTCAGAATCCCCATAATACTCAGAGGAGATTTCTCCCCTCAGAATCCCCATAATATTCAGAGGAGATCTCCCCCCTCAGAATCCCCATAATACTCAGAGGAGATCTCCCCCCCCCCCCCCCCCCTCAGAATCCCCATATTACTCAGAGGAGATCTCCCCCCTCAGAATCCCCATATTACTCAGAGGAGATCTCCCCCCTCAGAATCCCCATATTACTCAGAGGAGATCTCCCCCCCTCCCTCAGAATCCCCACATTACTCAGAGGAGATCTCTCCCCCCCCCCCCCCCTCAGAATCCCCATAATACTCAGAGGAGATCTCCCCCCTCAGAATCCCCATATTACTCAGAGGAGATCTCCCCCCCTCCCTCAGAATCCCCACATTACTCAGAGGAGATCTCCCCCCCCCCCCCCTCAGAATCCCCATAATACTCAGAGGAGATCTCTCCCCTCAGAATCCCCATAATACTCAGAGGAGATCTCCCCCCTCAGAATCCCCATAATACTCAGAGGAGATCTCTCCCCATATTACTCAGAGGAGATCTCCTCCCTCAGAATCCCCATATTACTCAGAGGAGATCTCCCCCACCCTTGAGGAAGAGACATGTCATTTCCAGTCCCAGGGAAATGTGCTCATCTGTGTGGACACAAATGCGCGCACAGGAACACTACCTGATCTAACGAGCACACGAGGGGACAGCTTTATTACAGGCCATAGTGTCTCTAACTGTCTTCATCTCCCCCATAGAAACAGTGACAGCACCGTCAACAACAACAGAAGGGATCTGTTGCAGCTCTGTAGAAGCCTGGGTCTGTACTTTGTCAATGGTAGGTTACGGGGGGACTCTTTGGGGAGATTCACCTACTGCTCACCTCTTGGCCACAGACCATATGATTACAGACATTGACCCTTTCTCTCCCAGCTCATTCACTGTCGCTTGACAGTGAACACCTCTGTCTGATCACAGCCAAATTACGTTGTTCCTCAAAAGAACAGACATGGAAACAACCACACAATCACAGCCCAGTAAGCTGTACAACAGACATTCACAGCCCAGTCAGCTGTACAACATCAGACATTCACAGCCCAGTAAGCTGTACAACATCAGACATTCACAGCCCAGTCAGCTGTACAACATCAGACATTCACAGCCCAGTAAGCTGTACAACATCAGACATTCACAGACCAGTAAGCTGTACAACATCACACATTCACAGCCCAGTCAGCTGTACAACATCAGACATTCACAGCCCAGTAAGCTGTACAACATCAGACATTCACAGACCAGTAAGCTGTACAACATCACACATTCACAGCCCAGTCAGCTGTACAACATCAGACATTCACAGCCCAGTAAGCTGTACAACATCACACATTCACAGCCCAGTCAGCTGTACAACATCAGACATTCACAGACCAGTAAGCTGTACAACATCAGACATTCACAGCCCAGTAAGCTGTACAACATCAGACATTCACAGCCCAGTCAGCTGTACAACATCAGAAATTCATACAGATGGGCCCAAAACAGCACAGAAGAATACCAGAAAGCAACCTGTAACCAAAATATCCAGACACTCTTAGATAACTTTCTGGATACTACATTCACTCACAGTGAAGAAGGCATCAATCTAACAGTGAAAAACAAACTATATATTCAGGTAAACGGAAAAAGGAGAACAATTGAAATTGACCTAAACTAAACTATTACTGACCAGGAGCTCTATAAGAAACTAAACTATTACTGACCAGGAGCTCTATAAGAAACTAAACTATTACTGACCAGGAGCTCTATAAGAAACTAAACTATTACTGACCAGGAGCTCTATAAGAAACTAAACTATTACTGACCAGGAGCTCTATAAGAAACTAAACTATTACTGACCAGGAGCTCTATGAGAAACTAAACTATTACTGACCAGGAGCTCTATAAGAAACTAAACTATTACTGACCAGGAGTTCTATAAGAAACTAAACAATTACTGACCAGGAGCTCTATAAGAAACTAAACTATTACTGACCAGGAGCCCTATAAGAAACTCAACTATTACTGACCAGGAGCTCTATAAGAAACTAAACTATTACTGACCAGGAGCTCTATAAGAAACTAAACTATTACTGACCAGGAGCTCTATAAGAAACTAAACTATTACTGACCAGGAGCTCTATAAGAAACTAAACTATTACTGACCAGGAGTTCTATAAGAAACTAAACTATTACTGACCAGGAGCTCTATAAGAAACTAAACTATTACTGACCAGGAGCTCTATAAGAAACTAAACTATTACTGACCAGGAGCTCTATAAGAAACTAAACTATTACTGACCAGGAGCTCTATAAGAAACTAAACTATTACTGACCAGGAGCTCTATAAGAAACTAAACTATTACTGACCAGGAGCTCTATAAGAAACTAAACTATTACTGACCAGGAGCTCTAAAAGAAACTAAACTATTACTGACCAGGAGCTCTATAAGAAACTAAACTATTACTGACCAGGAGCTCTATAAGAAACTAAACTATTACTGACCAGGAGCTCTATAAGAAACTAAACAATTACTGACCAGGAGCTCTATAAGAAACTAAACTATTACTGACCAGGAGCTCTATAAGAAACTAAACTATTACTGACCAGGAGCTCTATAAGACACTAAACTATTACTGACCAGGAGCTCTATAAGAAACTAAACTATTACTGACCAGGAGCTCTATAAGAAACTAAACTATTACTGACCAGGAGCTCTATAAGAAACTAAACTATTACTGACCAGGAGCTCTATAAGAAACTAAACTATTACTGACCAGGAGCTCTATAAGAAACTAAACTATTACTGACCAGGAGCTCTATAAGAAACTAAACTATTACTGACCAGGAGCTCTATAAGAAACTAAACTATTACTGACCAGGAGCTCTATAAGAAACTAAACTATTACTGACCAGGAGCTCTAAAAGAAACTAAACTATTACTGACCAGGAGCTCTATAAGAAACTAAACTATTACTGACCAGGAGCTCTATAAGAAACTAAACTATTACTGACCAGGAGCTCTATAAGAAACTAAACAATTACTGACCAGGAGCTCTATAAGAAACTAAACTATTACTGACCAGGAGCTCTATAAGAAACTAAACTATTACTGACCAGGAGCTCTATAAGACACTAAACTATTACTGACCAGGAGCTCTATAAGAAACTAAACTATTACTGACCAGGAGCTCTATAAGAAACTAAACTATTACTGACCAGGAGCTCTATAAGAAACTAAACTATTACTGACCAGGAGCTCTATAAGAAACTAAACTATTACTGACCAGGAGCTCTATAAGAAACTAAACTATTACTGACCAGGAGCTCTATAAGAAACTAAACTATTACTGACCAGGAGCTCTATAAGAAACTAAACTATTACTGACCAGGAGCTCTATAAGAAACTAAACTATTACTGACCAGGAGCTCTAAAATAAACTAAACTATTACTGACCAGGAGCTCTATAAGAAACTAAACTATTACTGACCAGGAGCTCTATAAGAAACTAAACTATTACTGACCAGGAGCTCTATAAGAAACTAAACAATTACTGACCAGGAGCTCTATAAGAAACTAAACTATTACTGACCAGGAGCTCTATAAGAAACTAAACTATTACTGACCAGGAGCTCTATAAGAAACTAAACTATTACTGACCAGGAGCTCTATAAGAAACTAAACTATTACTGACCAGGAGCTCTATAAGAAACTAAACTATTACTGACCAGGAGCTCTATAAAAAACTAAACTATTACTGACCAGGAGCTCTATGAGAAACTAAACTATTACTGACCAGGAGCTCTATAAGAAACTAAACTATTACTGACCAGGAGTTCTATAAGAAACTAAACAATTACTGACCAGGAGCTCTATAAGAAACTAAACTATTACTGACCAGGAGCTCTATAAGAAACTAAACTATTACTGACCAGGAGCTCTATAAGAAACTAAACTATTACTGACCAGGAGCTCTATAAGAAACTAAACTATTACTGACCAGGAGCTCTATAAGAAACTAAACTATTACTGACCAGGAGCTCTATAAGAAACTAAACTATTACTGACCAGGAGTTCTATAAGAAACTAAACTATTACTGACCAGGAGCTCTATAAGAAACTAAACTATTACTGACCAGGAGCTCTATAAGAAACTAAACTATTACTGACCAGGAGCTCTATAAGAAACTAAACTATTACTGACCAGGAGCTCTATAAGAAACTAAACTATTACTGACCAGGAGCTCTAAAAGAAACTAAACAATTACTGACCAGGAGCTCTATAAGAAACTAAACTATTACTGACCAGGAGCTCTATAAGAAACTAAACTATTACTGACCAGGAGCTCTATAAGAAACTAAACAATTACTGACCAGGAGCTCTATAAGAAACTAAACTATTACTGACCAGGAGCTCTATAAGAAACTAAACTATTACTGACCAGGAGCTCTATAAGACACTAAACTATTACTGACCAGGAGCTCTATAAGAAACTAAACTATTACTGACCAGGAGCTCTATAAGAAACTAAACTATTACTGACCAGGAGCTCTATAAGAAACTAAACTATTACTGACCAGGAGCTCTATAAGAAACTAAACTATTACTGACCAGGAGCTCTATAAGAAACTAAACTATTACTGACCAGGAGCTCTAAAAGAGACTAAACAATTACTGACCAGGAGCTCTATAAGAAACTAAACTATTACTGACCAGGAGCTCTATAAAAAACTAAACAATTACTGACCAGGAGCTCTATAAGAAACTAAACTATTACTGACCAGGAGCTCTATAAGAAACTAAACAATTACTGACCAGGAGCTCTATAAGAAACTAAACAATTACTGACCAGGAGCTCTATAAGAAACTAAACTATTACTGACCAGGAGCTCTATAAGAAACTAAACTATTACTGACCAGGAGCTCTATAAGAAACTAAACTATTACTGACCAGGAGCTCTATAAGAAACTAAACAATTACTGACCAGGAGCTCTATAAGAAACTAAACTATTACTGACCAGGAGCTCTATAAGAAACTAAACAATTACTGACCAGGAGCTCTATAAGAAACTAAACTATTACTGACCAGGAGCTCTATAAGAAACTAAACTATTACTGACCAGGAGCTCTATAAGAAACGAAACTATTACTGACCAGGAGCTCTATAAGAAACTAAACTATTACTGACCAGGAGCTCTATAAGAAACTAAACAATTACTGACCAGGAGCTCTATAAGAAACTAAACTATTACTGACCAGGAGCTCTATAAGAAACTAAACTATTACTGACCAGGAGCTCTATAAGAAACGAAACTATTACTGACCAGGAGCTCTATAAGAAACTAAACTATTACTGACCAGGAGCTCTATAAGAAACAAAACTATTACTGACCAGGAGCTCTATAAGAAACTAAACTATTACTGACCAGGAGCTCTATAAGAAACTAAACTATTACTGACCAGGAGCTCTATAAGAAACGAAACTATTACTGACCAGGAGCTCTATAAGAAACGAAACTATTACTGACCAGGAGCTCTATAAGAAACTAAACTATTACTGACCAGGAGCTCTATAAGAAACTAAACTATTACTGACCAGGAGCTCTATAAGAAACTAAACTATTACTGACCAGGAGCTCTATAAGAAACTAAACTATTACTGACCAGGAGCTCTAAAATAAACTAAACTATTACTGACCAGGAGCTCTATAAGAAACTAAACTATTACTGACCAGGAGCTCTATAAGAAACTAAACTATTACTGACCAGGAGCTCTATAAGAAACTAAACAATTACTGACCAGGAGCTCTATAAGAAACTAAACTATTACTGACCAGGAGCTCTATAAGAAACTAAACTATTACTGACCAGGAGCTCTATAAGAAACTAAACTATTACTGACCAGGAGCTCTATAAGAAACTAAACTATTACTGACCAGGAGCTCTATAAGAAACTAAACTATTACTGACCAGGAGCTCTATAAGAAACTAAACTATTACTGACCAGGAGCTCTATGAGAAACTAAACTATTACTGACCAGGAGCTCTATAAGAAACTAAACTATTACTGACCAGGAGTTCTATAAGAAACTAAACAATTACTGACCAGGAGCTCTATAAGAAACTAAACTATTACTGACCAGGAGCCCTATAAGAAACTCAACTATTACTGACCAGGAGCTCTATAAGAAACTAAACTATTACTGACCAGGAGCTCTATAAGAAACTAAACTATTACTGACCAGGAGCTCTATAAGAAACTAAACTATTACTGACCAGGAGCTCTATAAGAAACTAAACTATTACTGACCAGGAGTTCTATAAGAAACTAAACTATTACTGACCAGGAGCTCTATAAGAAACTAAACTATTACTGACCAGGAGCTCTATAAGAAACTAAACTATTACTGACCAGGAGCTCTATAAGAAACTAAACTATTACTGACCAGGAGCTCTATAAGAAACTAAACTATTACTGACCAGGAGCTCTATAAGAAACTAAACTATTACTGACCAGGAGCTCTATAAGAAACTAAACTATTACTGACCAGGAGCTCTAAAAGAAACTAAACTATTACTGACCAGGAGCTCTATAAGAAACTAAACTATTACTGACCAGGAGCTCTATAAGAAACTAAACTATTACTGACCAGGAGCTCTATAAGAAACTAAACAATTACTGACCAGGAGCTCTATAAGAAACTAAACTATTACTGACCAGGAGCTCTATAAGAAACTAAACTATTACTGACCAGGAGCTCTATAAGACACTAAACTATTACTGACCAGGAGCTCTATAAGAAACTAAACTATTACTGACCAGGAGCTCTATAAGAAACTAAACTATTACTGACCAGGAGCTCTATAAGAAACTAAACTATTACTGACCAGGAGCTCTATAAGAAACTAAACTATTACTGACCAGGAGCTCTATAAGAAACTAAACTATTACTGACCAGGAGCTCTATAAGACACTAAACTATTACTGACCAGGAGCTCTATAAGAAACTAAACTATTACTGACCAGGAGCTCTATAAGAAACTAAACTATTACTGACCAGGAGCTCTATAAGAAACTAAACTATTACTGACCAGGAGCTCTATAAGAAACTAAACTATTACTGACCAGGAGCTCTATAAGAAACGAAACTATTACTGACCAGGAGCTCTATAAGAAACGAAACTATTACTGACCAGGAGCTCTATAAGAAACTAAACTATTACTGACCAGGAGCTCTATAAGAAACTAAACTATTACTGACCAGGAGCTCTATAAGAAACTAAACTATTACTGACCAGGAGCTCTATAAGAAACTAAACTATTACTGACCAGGAGCTCTAAAATAAACTAAACTATTACTGACCAGGAGCTCTATAAGAAACTAAACTATTACTGACCAGGAGCTCTATAAGAAACTAAACTATTACTGACCAGGAGCTCTATAAGAAACTAAACAATTACTGACCAGGAGCTCTATAAGAAACTAAACTATTACTGACCAGGAGCTCTATAAGAAACTAAACTATTACTGACCAGGAGCTCTATAAGAAACTAAACTATTACTGACCAGGAGCTCTATAAGAAACTAAACTATTACTGACCAGGAGCTCTATAAGAAACTAAACTATTACTGACCAGGAGCTCTATAAGAAACTAAACTATTACTGACCAGGAGCTCTATGAGAAACTAAACTATTACTGACCAGGAGCTCTATAAGAAACTAAACTATTACTGACCAGGAGCTCTATAAGAAACTAAACTATTACTGACCAGGAGCTCTAAAAGAAACTAAACTATTACTGACCAGGAGCTCTATAAGAAACTAAACTATTACTGACCAGGAGCTCTATAAGAAACTAAACTATTACTGACCAGGAGCTCTATAAGAAACTAAACAATTACTGACCAGGAGCTCTATAAGAAACTAAACTATTACTGACCAGGAGCTCTATAAGAAACTAAACTATTACTGACCAGGAGCTCTATAAGAAACTAAACTATTACTGACCAGGAGCTCTATAAGAAACTAAACTATTACTGACCAGGAGCTCTATAAAAAACTAAACTATTACTGACCAGGAGCTCTATGAGAAACTAAACTATTACTGACCGGGAGCTCTATAAGAAACTAAACTATTACTGACCAGGAGTTCTATAAGAAACTAAACAATTACTGACCAGGAGTTCTATAAGAAACTAAACTATTACTGACCAGGAGCTCTATAAGAAACTAAACTATTACTGACCAGGAGCTCTATAAGAAACTAAACTATTACTGACCAGGAGCTCTATAAGAAACTAAACTATTACTGACCAGGAGCTCTATAAGAAACTAAACTATTACTGACCAGGAGCTCTATAAGAAACTAAACTATTACTGACCAGGAGTTCTATAAGAAACTAAACTATTACTGACCAGGAGCTCTATAAGAAACTAAACTATTACTGACCAGGAGCTCTATAAGAAACTAAACTATTACTGACCAGGAGCTCTATAAGAAACTAAACTATTACTGACCAGGAGCTCTATAAGAAACTAAACTATTACTGACCAGGAGCTCTAAAAGAAACTAAACTATTACTGACCAGGAGCTCTATAAGAAACTAAACTATTACTGACCAGGAGCTCTATAAGAAACTAAACTATTACTGACCAGGAGCTCTATAAGAAACTAAACAATTACTGACCAGGAGCTCTATAAGAAACTAAACTATTACTGACCAGGAGCTCTATAAGAAACTAAACTATTACTGACCAGGAGCTCTATAAGACACTAAACTATTACTGACCAGGAGCTCTATAAGAAACTAAACTATTACTGACCAGGAGCTCTATAAGAAACTAAACTATTACTGACCAGGAGCTCTATAAGAAACTAAACTATTACTGACCAGGAGCTCTATAAGAAACTAAACTATTACTGACCAGGAGCTCTATAAGAAACTAAACTATTACTGACCAGGAGCTCTAAAAGAGACTAAACAATTACTGACCAGGAGCTCTATAAGAAACTAAACTATTACTGACCAGGAGCTCTATAAAAAACTAAACAATTACTGACCAGGAGCTCTATAAGAAACTAAACTATTACTGACCAGGAGCTCTATAAGAAACTAAACAATTACTGACCAGGAGCTCTATAAGAAACTAAACTATTACTGACCAGGAGCTCTATAAGAAACTAAACTATTACTGACCAGGAGCTCTATAAGAAACTAAACTATTACTGACCAGGAGCTCTATAAGAAACTAAACTATTACTGACCAGGAGCTCTATAAGAAACTTCAGACTCTCAAATTTTAAAAAGCCTGCGGACCTGATGGCATCCTAAATGAGATGCTCAAACTCACTTGTGCAAAACTCCAATTGTCTATATTAAAACTGTTTAATTTGATCCTGGGTGTAGGTTATTTCCCTGACATCTGGAATCAAGGACTCATAACCCAAATCTTTAAGAACGGAGACAAATTTGACCTTAACAATTACAGAGGCATTTGTTTGAACAGTAACCTGGGAAAGGTTTTATGTAGTATTATAAATGTAAGAGTTCAACTTAACTTCCTTAATAAGCACAATGTCTTGAGTAAAAGACAAATTGGATTTATACCAAAACATCGCACAACTGATCATATTTACACCCTACACACCCTGATAGATAAACATGTCCACCAAAATATATGCTTGCTTTATCGACTTCCAAAAAGCATTTGATTCTATATGGCATACAGGACTGTTCTACAAAGTTATTGAAAGTGGTGTAGGGGGTAAAACATATGACATAATTAAATCAATATATCCTGGCAATATATACATTGATGTTGGTGTTAGTCTCCACAATTCAGAAGTTAAATGCCTACTCTTCGCAGATGACCTATGCCTGCTGTCACCCACAGCACATGGCCTACAGCAGAGCCTGGACCTGCTCGAGCAGTACTGTCAGACCTGGGCCCTGGCAGTAAACCCCCACAGCACATGGCCTACAGCAGAGCCTGGACCTGCTAGAGCAGTACTGCCAGACCTGGGCCCTGGCAGTAAACACGCACAGCACATGGCCTACAGCAGAGCCTGGACCTGCTAGAGCAGTACTGTCAGACCTGGGCCCTGGCAGCAAACTCCCACAGCACATGGCCTACAGCAGAGCCTGGACCTGCTAGAGCAGTACTGCCAGACCTGGGCCCTGGCAGTAAACCCCCGCAGCACATGGCCTACAGCAGAGCCTGGACCTGCTAGAGCAGTACTGCCAGACCTGGGCCCTGGCAGCAAACTCCCACAGCACATGGCCTACAGCAGAGCCTGGACCTGCTAGAGCAGTACTGCCAGACCTGGGCCCTGGCAGTAAACCCCCACAGCACATGGCCTACAGCAGAGCCTGGACCTGCTAGAGCAGTACTGCCAGACCTGGGCCCTGGAGGTAAACCCCCACAGCACATGGCCTACAGCAGAGCCTGGACCTGCTAGAGAAGTACTGCCAGACCTGGGCCCTGGCAGTAAACCCCCACAGCACATGGCCTACAGCAGAGCCTGGACCTGCTAGAGCAGTACTGTCAGACCTGGGCCCTGGCAGTAAACCCCCACAGCACATGGCCTACAGCAGAGCCTGGACCTGCTAGAGCAGTACTGCCAGACCTGGGCCCTGGCAGTAAACCCCCACAGCACATGGCCTACAGCAGAGCCTGGACCTGCTAGAGCAGTACTGCCAGACCTGGGCCCTGGCAGTAAACCCCCACAGCACATGGCCTACAGCAGAGCCTGGACCTGCTAGAGCAGTACTTCCAGACCTGGGCCCTGGCAGTAAACCCCCACAGCACATGGCCTACAGCAGAGCCTGGACCTGCTAGAGCAGTACTTCCAGACCTGGGCCCTGGCAGTAAACCCCCACAGCACATGGCCTACAGCAGAGCCTGGACCTGCTAGAGCAGTACTGCCAGACCTGGGCCCTGGCAGTAAACCCCCACAGCACATGGCCTACAGCAGAGCCTGGACCTGCTAGTGCAGTACTGCCAGACCTGGGCCCTGGCAGTAAACCCCCACAGCACATGGCCTACAGCAGAGCCTGGACCTGCTAGAGCAGTACTTCCAGACCTGGGCCCTGGCAGTAAACGCCCACAGCACATGGCCTACAGCAGAGCCTGGACCTGCTAGAGCAGTACTTCCAGACCTGGGCCCTGGCAGTAAACCCCCACAGCACATGGCCTACAGCAGAGCCTGGACCTGCTAGAGCAGTACTTCCAGACCTGGGCCCTGGCAGTAAACCCCCACAGCACATGGCCTACAGCAGAGCCTGGACCTGCTCGAGCAGTACTGCCAGACCTGGGCCCTGGCAGTAAACCCCCACAGCACATGGCCTACAGCAGAGCCTGGACCTGCTAGAGCAGTACTGCCAGACCTGGGCCCTGGCAGTAAACCCCCACAGCACATGGCCTACAGCAGAGCCTGGACCTGCTAGAGCAGTACTGCCAGACCTGGGCCCTGGCAGTAAACCCCCACAGCACATGGCCTACAGCAGAGCCTGGACCTGCTAGAGCAGTACTGCCAGACCTGGGCCCTGGAGGTAAACCCCCACAGCACATGGCCTACAGCAGAGCCTGGACCTGCTAGAGAAGTACTGCCAGACCTGGGCCCTGGCAGTAAACCCCCACAGCACATGGCCTACAGCAGAGCCTGGACCTGCTAGAGCAGTACTGTCAGACCTGGGCCCTGGCAGTAAACCCCCACAGCACATGGCCTACAGCAGAGCCTGGACCTGCTAGAGCAGTACTGCCAGACCTGGGCCCTGGCAGTAAACCCCCACAGCACATGGCCTACAGCAGAGCCTGGACCTGCTAGAGCAGTACTGCCAGACCTGGGCCCTGGCAGTAAACCCCCACAGCACATGGCCTACAGCAGAGCCTGGACCTGCTAGAGCAGTACTTCCAGACCTGGGCCCTGGCAGTAAACCCCCACAGCACATGGCCTACAGCAGAGCCTGGACCTGCTAGAGCAGTACTTCCAGACCTGGGCCCTGGCAGTAAACCCCCACAGCACATGGCCTACAGCAGAGCCTGGACCTGCTAGAGCAGTACTGCCAGACCTGGGCCCTGGCAGTAAACCCCCACAGCACATGGCCTACAGCAGAGCCTGGACCTGCTAGTGCAGTACTGCCAGACCTGGGCCCTGGCAGTAAACCCCCACAGCACATGGCCTACAGCAGAGCCTGGACCTGCTCGAGCAGTACTGCCAGACCTGGGCCCTGGCAGTAAACCCCCACAGCACATGGCCTACAGCAGAGCCTGGACCTGCTAGAGCAGTACTGCCAGACCTGGGCCCTGGCAGTAAACCCCCACAGCACATGGCCTACAGCAGAGCCTGGACCTGCTAGAGCAGTACTGCCAGACCTGGGCCCTGGCAGTAAACCCCCACAGCACATGGCCTACAGCAGAGCCTGGACCTGCTAGAGCAGTACTGCCAGACCTGGGCCCTGGCAGTAAACCCCCACAGCACATGGCCTACAGCAGAGCCTGGACCTGCTAGAGCAGTACTGCCAGACCTGGGCCCTGGAGGTAAACCCCCACAGCACATGGCCTACAGCAGAGCCTGGACCTGCTAGAGAAGTACTGCCAGACCTGGGCCCTGGCAGTAAACCCCCACAGCACATGGCCTACAGCAGAGCCTGGACCTGCTAGAGCAGTACTGTCAGACCTGGGCCCTGGCAGTAAACCCCCACAGCACATGGCCTACAGCAGAGCCTGGACCTGCTAGAGCAGTACTGCCAGACCTGGGCCCTGGCAGTAAACCCCCACAGCACATGGCCTACAGCAGAGCCTGGACCTGCTAGAGCAGTACTGCCAGACCTGGGCCCTGGCAGTAAACCCCCACAGCACATGGCCTACAGCAGAGCCTGGACCTGCTAGAGCAGTACTTCCAGACCTGGGCCCTGGCAGTAAACCCCCACAGCACATGGCCTACAGCAGAGCCTGGACCTGCTAGAGCAGTACTGCCAGACCTGGGCCCTGGCAGTAAACCCCCACAGCACATGGCCTACAGCAGAGCCTGGACCTGCTAGTGCAGTACTGCCAGACCTGGGCCCTGGCAGTAAACCCCCACAGCACATGGCCTACAGCAGAGCCTGGACCTGCTAGAGCAGTACTTCCAGACCTGGGCCCTGGCAGTAAACGCCCACAGCACATGGCCTACAGCAGAGCCTGGACCTGCTAGAGCAGTACTTCCAGACCTGGGCCCTGGCAGTAAACCCCCACAGCACATGGCCTACAGCAGAGCCTGGACCTGCTAGAGCAGTACTTCCAGACCTGGGCCCTGGCAGTAAACCCCCACAGCACATGGCCTACAGCAGAGCCTGGACCTGCTCGAGCAGTACTGCCAGACCTGGGCCCTGGCAGTAAACCCCCACAGCACATGGCCTACAGCAGAGCCTGGACCTGCTAGAGCAGTACTGCCAGACCTGGGCCCTGGCAGTAAACCCCCACAGCACATGGCCTACAGCAGAGCCTGGACCTGCTAGAGCAGTACTGCCAGACCTGGGCCCTGGCAGTAAACCCCCACAGCACATGGCCTACAGCAGAGCCTGGACCTGCTAGAGCAGTACTGCCAGACCTGGGCCCTGGCAGTAAACCCCCACAGCAC
Source organism: Oncorhynchus mykiss (assembly GCF_013265735.2). Taxonomy (NCBI): domain Eukaryota; kingdom Metazoa; phylum Chordata; class Actinopteri; order Salmoniformes; family Salmonidae; genus Oncorhynchus; species Oncorhynchus mykiss. Next base: position 33,484,139 of record NC_048588.1, read on the forward strand.
ATGGCCTACAGCAGAGCCTGGACCTGCTAGAGCAGTACTGCCAGACCTGGGCCCTGGAGGTAAACCCCCACAGCACATGGCCTACAGCAGAGCCTGGACCTGCTAGAGAAGTACTGCCAGACCTGGGCCCTGGCAGTAAACCCCCACAGCACATGGCCTACAGCAGAGCCTGGACCTGCTAGAGCAGTACTGTCAGACCTGGGCCCTGGCAGTAAACCCCCACAGCACATGGCCTACAGCAGAGCCTGGACCTGCTAGAGCAGTACTGCCAGACCTGGGCCCTGGCAGTAAACCCCCACAGCACATGGCCTACAGCAGAGCCTGGACCTGCTCGAGCAGTACTGCCAGACCTGGGCCCTGGCAGTAAACCCCCACAGCACATGGCCTACAGCAGAGCCTGGACCTGCTAGAGCAGTACTGCCAGACCTGGGCCCTGGCAGTAAACCCCCACAGCACATGGCCTACAGCAGAGCCTGGACCTGCTAGAGCAGTACTGCCAGACCTGGGCCCTGGCAGTAAACCCCCACAGCACATGGCCTACAGCAGAGCCTGGACCTGCTAGAGCAGTACTGCCAGACCTGGGCCCTGGAGGTAAACCCCCACAGCACATGGCCTACAGCAGAGCCTGGACCTGCTAGAGAAGTACTGCCAGACCTGGGCCCTGGCAGTAAACCCCCACAGCACATGGCCTACAGCAGAGCCTGGACCTGCTAGAGCAGTACTGTCAGACCTGGGCCCTGGCAGTAAACCCCCACAGCACATGGCCTACAGCAGAGCCTGGACCTGCTAGAGCAGTACTGCCAGACCTGGGCCCTGGCAGTAAACCCCCACAGCACATGGCCTACAGCAGAGCCTGGACCTGCTCGAGCAGTACTGCCAGACCTGGGCCCTGGCAGTAAACCCCCACAGCACATGGCCTACAGCAGAGCCTGGACCTGCTAGAGCAGTACTTCCAGACCTGGGCCCTGGCAGTAAACCCCCACAGCACATGGCCTACAGCAGAGCCTGGACCTGCTAGAGCAGTACTGCCAGACCTGGGCCCTGGCAGTAAACCCCCACAGCACATGGCCTACAGCAGAGCCTGGACCTGCTAGTGCAGTACTGCCAGACCTGGGCCCTGGCAGTAAACCCCCACAGCACATGGCCTACAGCAGAGCCTGGACCTGCTAGAGCAGTACTTCCAGACCTGGGCCCTGGCAGTAAACGCCCACAGCACATGGCCTACAGCAGAGCCTGGACCTGCTAGAGCAGTACTTCCAGACCTGGGCCCTGGCAGTAAACCCCCACAGCACATGGCCTACAGCAGAGCCTGGACCTGCTAGAGCAGTACTGCCAGACCTGGGCCCTGGCAGTAAACCCCCACAGCACATGGCCTACAGCAGAGCCTGGACCTGCTAGAGCAGTACTTCCAGACCTGGGCCCTGGCAGTAAACCCCCACAGCACATGGCCTACAGCAGAGCCTGGACCTGCTAGAGCAGTACTGCCAGACCTGGGCCCTGGCAGTAAACCCCCACAGCACATGGCCTACAGCAGAGCCTGGACCTGCTAGTGCAGTACTGCCAGACCTGGGCCCTGGCAGTAAACCCCCACAGCACATGGCCTACAGCAGAGCCTGGACCTGCTAGAGCAGTACTTCCAGACCTGGGCCCTGGCAGTAAACGCCCACAGCACATGGCCTACAGCAGAGCCTGGACCTGCTAGAGCAGTACTTCCAGACCTGGGCCCTGGCAGTAAACCCCCACAGCACATGGCCTACAGCAGAGCCTGGACCTGCTAGAGCAGTACTTCCAGACCTGGGCCCTGGCAGTAAACCCCCACAGCACATGGCCTACAGCAGAGCCTGGACCTGCTCGAGCAGTACTGCCAGACCTGGGCCCTGGCAGTAAACCCCCACAGCACATGGCCTACAGCAGAGCCTGGACCTGCTAGAGCAGTACTGCCAGACCTGGGCCCTGGCAGTAAACCCCCACAGCACATGGCCTACAGCAGAGCCTGGACCTGCTAGAGCAGTACTGCCAGACCTGGGCCCTGGCAGTAAACCCCCACAGCACATGGCCTACAGCAGAGCCTGGACCTGCTAGAGCAGTACTGCCAGACCTGGGCCCTGGCAGTAAACCCCCACAGCACATGGCCTACAGCAGAGCCTGGACCTGCTAGAGCAGTACTGCCAGACCTGGGCCCTGGCAGTAAAACCCCAAAAATACTAAAATAATGATTTTCCAGAGAAGATCCAGATCTCAGGGAATTAGACCAACGTTCTCAATTGGTACACAATACATAGAGTACTGCACACACTACAATTACTTAGGTTTAAAAATAAGCTCAACTGGACACCTTAATGAGGCAGTGAATGAACAGAGAGAGAAAGCATGCAGGACATTCTACGCCATTAAAAAGCTAATCCAAATTGAAATACCTATTCAAATTTGGCTAAAACTAATTGAATATGTCATTGAACCAATTGCACTTTATGGCAGCGAGGTGTGGGGTCCACTTGCAAAACGAGATTTCATCAAATGGGACAAACACCCCATTGAAACCCTGCATGACCTATTTGGTGTCCTGTGTGAATCTAAGTGTGCGTTCTCTAATTCTCTCCTTCTCTCTTTCTCTCTCTCGTAGGACCTGAGCCCTAGGACCATGCCCCAGGACTACCTGACATGATGACTCCTTGCTGTCCCCAGTCCACCTGGCTGTGCTGCTGCTCCAGTTTCAACTGTTCTGCCTTATTATTATTCGACCATGCTGGTCATTTATGAACATTTGAACATCTTGGCCATGTTCTGTTATAATCTCCACCCGGCACAGCCAGAAGAGGACTGGCCATCCCACATATGCTCTCTCTAATTCTCTCTTTCTTTCTCTCTCTCGGAGGACCTGAGCCCTAGGACTATGCCCCAGGAATACCTGACATGATGACTCCTTGCTGTCCCCAGTCCACCTGACTGTGCTGCTGCTCCAGTTTTAACTATTCTGCCTTATTATTATTCGACCATGCTGGTCATTTATGAACATTTGAACATCTTGACCATGTTTTGTTATAATCTCCACCCGGCACAGCCAGAAGAGGACTGGCCACCCCACATAGCCTGGTTCCTCTCTAGGTTTCTTCCTAGGTTTTGGCCTTTCTAGGGAGTTTTTCCTAGCCACCGTGCTTCTACACCTGCATTGCTTGCTGTTTGGGGTTTTAGGCTGGGTTTCTGTACAGCACTTTGAGATATCAGCTGATGTACGAAGGGCTATATAAATACATTTGATTTGATTTGATTTGCATGCAGAGTTCTGTAAGATTATCCTACATGTCCAGAGGAAAACTACAAACAATGCATGCAGGGCAGAATTAGTCCAATATCCACTAATAATAAAAACTTAAAAAAAGAGCAATTAAGTTTTGGAAACATCTAAAATACAGTGACCCCCTCTCATATCACTACCAAGCCCTGCAATGCCAAGAGCTGAGCAAAGAAAAGAGTCCCCTCATCCAGCTGGTCCTGGGGCTGAGTTCACAAACCTGTTCTACTAACACGCTGAAGCCTCAGTCCCCTCATCCAGCTGGTCCTGGGGCTGAGTTCACAAACCTACTAACACGCTGAAGCCTCAGTCCCCTCATCCAGCTGGTCCTGGGGCTGAGTTCACTAACCTGTTCTACTAACACACTGAAGCCTCAGGACCAGAACATCCAATCAATCAGAATAAACCAAATTACAACACAGTCAAAACAAAACTTCATGACTTATTAGGAAACACAAGCACAAAGCAAAATGCAGTGCTATCTGGCCCTAAATCGACAGTACACTGTGGCTAAATATTTGACCATGGTTACTGATCAAAACCTTGACAAAGTACAGGCTCAGTGAGAACAGCCTTGCCATTGAGAAGGGTAGACACAGGAAAACCTGGCTCCCTGTAGAGGAAAGGCTGTGCAACCACTGCACCACAGCAGAACCTGGCTCCCTGTAGAGGAAAGGCTGTGCAACCACTGCACCACAGCAGAACCTGGTTCCCTGTAGAGGAAAGGCTGTGCAACCACTGCACAACAGCAGAACCTGAGCTGCATTTCCTGACAAAATGTCAAAAACATTAAACAATTAGAGAGTGTCATTTCCCCAAATTTGAAACCCTTATTCAAGGTTTCTAAGAACTCTCTGATGAGAGTAGGCTACCCGTCCTGTTGGGGGAGGACGCAGAGAGCTGTGGGTTGGCAGTGCACTACATTGCTGCCTGCCATAAGTTGAGGGACAGTGTCTGACAGACCAATCAACCTGCACATGTCCTCTACTGTATACTTATTGTTATTGTTGAATGTATTGTTATTTTGACACCTGGTTATTGTTGTTACTGTTGTCCCGTTGACAATTTTGATTCTCATTTTGATTTATTGTTATATTGTAAATATCCAAAATAAGCTTTGGCAATATGTCTATTGTTGCGTCATGCCAATAAAGCTAATTGAATTGGAGAGAGAGAGAGACAGAGACAGAGAGAAAGTGGGAGAGAGAGAGAGAGGGAGAGAGAGAGAAAGTGGGAGAGAGAGAGGGAGAGAGAGAGAGGGAGAGAGAGTGAAAGAGAGAGAGATGAGAGAAAGAGAGAGAGAGGGAGAGGGAGAGAGAGATGAGAGAGAGATGAGAGAAAGAGAGAGAGAGAGAGAGAGGGAGAGAGAGAGATGAGAGAGAGGGAGAGAGAGAGAAAGAGAGAGAGAGATGGAGAGAGACTTTTAGACATAAAGTAGATGTTCCAGGTGTAAAGGAAGGGGGGGGGGTCTGAATTAAAGGACGATCTAAAGCTGCCTGCTCACTTCATATTATTTCTGGAGAAACATGTGATACCTCTGTGATTAGCATAACTATAGCCCTGTGCACACACACAGCGTTCCCAGCTGAATATGCAGATATATGAATGAACAGATAGAGGAGTGAATGTGGCGGCAGGCTGAATGAAAGAGCCTCTTTGTCCAGCTGTGTTGAATGGACTGGTCAGATCTGAGAGCTCCGCTCCTACCTGACGTCCTACAATCTCTATTCTCTACTTCATAGCTACATCACTGATGCCAACAAACACACCTGGTTTCCAGAACTGTGTGTGTATGTGTGTGTGTGTGTGTGTGTGTGTGTGTGTGTGTGTGTGTGTGTGTGTGTGTGTGCGTGCGTGCGTGCGTGCGTGCGTGCGTGCGTGCGTGCGTGCGTGTGTGTACGTGCATCATGTGTGTGTATACTCACTGTTGCAAGTACGGTTGAACTTGAGGCTCTCCTGTGGGTGTCCCTTCAACCTACAGTGGAAGCGATGTTGCCAGAACTCAGGGAACCAGGGGTTTCTCAGGTTGTTGTCCGGCCGCAGCTTCAGGTAGTACTCATCAAACCACTTCACATCAGCTGACTGCAGCTTGATGGTGATTCCGCCCGCCGCCTCGCGCACGTACCCATCTGTCACATCGTACCGGTCCGCCCAGCCATCACTGGGACAAGGGGACAGAAGGGAAGTTAGACACGATGAATCAACGTTGAAGGGATTTAAATGGAACGTTAGAAACATAGTGAAGTCACTGGAAAACAAGAACGTTGGTCTTAGGTTCTGGAAGTGACGTGTCCATACACAAGGCCTAAGGTGTCCACTGGTTGACGTCGTTGGTTGTTTATGTGCTCTGGCGTCATTTTCTGCTGACTCAATTCTTTATCTGTGTGTTGAAGTTGACATAGAAATTGGAGATTGACAACTTTTTATTTTGTTGCATTTCAAAGAATTTACTCTCCTTTTGTGTCAGTCAGAAATGACAATAATAACCAGTCTAAAACCTGAAAACACCTAGAAAGCAGAGCTCCTGAATGGTTCTCATCACCGGTCCCAGACTGTAATTATGAGTGAAAAGCAGAAGCGTTGGTGGAGGAGGCAGGAGGGGTAACCAAGGGTAACGTCACTATTCACCAGCAGAAACACTGTGTGTGTGTGTGTGTGTGTGTGTGTGTGTGTGTGTGTGTGTGTAGGCCAGTCAGAAGACGAAGGGATAACATACTCACTCCATAAATAAGGAAAAACATTTATATCAGACTGACCACCTCTGCTACTTCCTCTCACCTCAAGAACACACACAGAGAATAGAGAGATGGAGAGAGAGATATGGAGTGTGATAGAAAAGATGGAGTGAGATGGAGGGAGACAGAGAGAGATGAGAGAGACGGAGGGAGACAGAGTGAGATGGAGCGAGATGGAGAGAGATGCAAAGATGCAGAGAGAGCGAGAGAGGGAGAGAGATGCAGCGAGAGGGAGAGAGATGCAGAGAGATGGAGAGCGATGGAGAGAAATGGAGAGAAATGGAAAGGGAGAGAGAGATGGAGAGAAATGGAAAGAGATGGAGAGGGAGAGAAATGGAAAGAGATGGAGAGAAATGGAAAGGGAGAGAGAGATGGAGAGAAATGGAAAGAGATGGAGAGGGAGAGAGAGATGGAGAGAAATGGAAAGAGATGGAGAGAAATGGAAAGAGATGAAGAGAAATGGAGAGAAATGGAAAGAGAGGGAGAGAAATGGAAAGAGATGGAGAGGGAGAGAGAGATGGAGAGAAATGGAAAGAGATGGAGGGAAATGGAAAGAGAGGGAGAGAAATGGAAAGAGATGGAGAGGGAGAGAGAGATGGAGAGAAATGGAGAGGGAGAGAGAGATGGAGAGAAATGGAAAGAGATGGAGAGAAATGGAAAGAGATGAAGAGGAATGGAGAGAAATGGAAAGAGAGGGAGAGAAATGGAAAGAGATGGAGAGGGAGAGAGAGATGGAGAGAAATGGAAAGAGATGGAGAGAAATGGAAAGAGAGGGAGAGAGATGGAGAGAAATGGAAAGAGAGGGAGAGAAATGGAAAGAGATGGAGAGGGAGAGAGAGATGGAGAGAAATGGAAAGAGAGGGAGAGAAATGGAAAGAGATGGAGAGGGAGAGAGAGATGGAGAGGGAGAGAGAGAGGGAGAGGGAGAGAGAGAAATGGAAAGAGAGGGAGAGAGAGGGAGAGAGATGGAAAGAGATGGAGAGGGAGAGAGAGAGGGAGAGGGAGAGAGAGAAATGGAAAGAGAGGGAGAGAGATGGAGAGAAATGGAGAGAGATGGAAAGAGATGGAGAGGGAGAGAGAGAGGGAGAAAGAGATGGAGAGGGAGAGAGAGAGGGAGAGGGAGAGAGAGAAATGGAAAGAGAGGGAGAGAGATGGAGAGAAATGGAAAGAGAGGGAGAGAGATGGAAAGAGATGGAGAGGGAGACAGATGGAGAGGGAGAGAGTGATGGAGAGAAATAGAAAGAGAGGGAGAGAAATGGAAAGAGATGGAGAGAAATGGAAACAGAGGGAGAAGGAGGGGGAGAGAGAGGGAGAGAGAGAGAGAGGGAGAGGGAGAGAGAGGGAGAGGGAGAAAGATGGAGAGGGAGAGAAATGGAAAGAGATGGAGAGGGAGAGAGATGGAAAGAGAGGGAGAGGGAGAGAGAGATGGAGAGGGAGAGAAATGGAAAGAGATGGAGATGGAGAGAGATGGAGAGGGAGAGAAATGGAAAGAGATGGAGAGGGAGAGAGATGGAAAGAGAGGGAGAGAGAGATGGAAAGAGATGGAGATGGAGAGAGATGGAAAGAGAGGGAGAGAGAGATGGAGAGGGAGAGAAATGGAAAGAGATGGAGAGGGAGAGAGATGGAAAGAGAGGGAGAGGGAGAGGGAGAGGGAGAGAAGTGGAAAGAGATGGAGAGGGAGAGAGATGGAAAGAGAGGGAGAGGGAGAGAGAGATGGAGAGGGAGAGAAATGGAAAGAGATGGAGAGGGAGAGGGAGAGAGATGGAGAGGGAGAGAAATGGAAAGAGATGGAGAGGGAGAGATATGGAAAGAGAGGGAGAGGGAGAGAGAAATGGAAAGAGATGGAGATGGAGAGGGAGATGGAGAGAAATGGAAAGAGATGGAGAGGGAGAGAGAGATGGAGAGAAATGGAAAGAGAGGGAGAGGGAGATGGAGAGAAATGGAAAGAGATGGAGAGAAATGGAAAGAGATGGAGAGAAATGGAAAGAGATGGAGAGAAATGGAAAGAGATGGAGAGGGAGAGAGAGATGGAGAGAAATGGAAAGAGATGGAGAGGGAGAGAGAGATGGAGAGAAATGGAAAGAGATGGAGAGGGAGAGAGAGATGGAGAGAAATGGAAAGAGAGGGAGAGGGAGATGGAGAGAAATGGAAAGAGATGGAGAGAAATGGAAAGAGATGGAGAGAAATGGAAAGAGATGGAGAGAAATGGAAAGAGATGGAGAGGGAGAGAGAGATGGAGAGAAATGGAAAGAGAGGGAGAGGGAGAGAGAGATGGAGAGAAATGGAAAGAGTTGGAGAGAAATGGAAAGAGATGGAGAGGGAGAGAGAGATGGAGAGAAATGGAAAGAGAGGGAGAGGGAGATGGAGAGAAATGGACAGAGATGGAGAGAAATGGAAAGAGATGGAGAGGGAGAGAGAGATGGAGAGAAATGGAAAGAGAGGGAGATGGAGAGGGAGAGGGAGATGGAGAGAAATGGAAAGAGATGGAGATGGAGAGGGAGATGGAGAGACATGGAAAGAGATGGAGATGGAGAGGGAGATGGAGAGAAATGAAAAGATATGGAGATGGAGAGGGAGATGGAGAGAAATGGAAAGAGATGGAGATGGAGATGGAGAGAAATGGAAAGAGATGGAGATGGAGAGAAATGGAAAGAGAGGGAGAGGGAGATGGAGAGAAATGGAAAGAGATGGAGAGGAATGGAAAGAGATGGAGAGAAATGGAAAGAGATGGAGAGAGAGATGGAGAGAAATGGAAAGAGATGGAGAGAGATGGAGAGAAATGGAAAGAGATGGAGATGGAGAAACAGAGATAAAGGAAAGGAAACAATGTTTTTTTATTATGATTAAAATCCCATTTTCATCTTTGACAAAATACAAAGACAATGCATATAAACATATACAGTACCAGTCAAAGGTTTGGACACACCTACTCATTCAAGGGTTTTTATTTATTTGTACTATTATCTACATTGTAGAATAATAGTGAAGACATCAAAACTATGAAATAACACATATGGAATCATGTAGTAACCAAAAAAGTGTTAAACAAATATTTTAGATTCCTTGCACACTCTTGTTATTCTCTCAACCAACTTCACTTAGAATGCCTTACCAACAGTCTTGAAGGACTTCCCACATATGCTGAGCACTTGTTGGCTGCTTTTCCTTCCCTCTGCGGTCCAACTCATCCCAAATCTCAATTGGGTTGAGGTCCAGTGATTGTGATGGCCAGGTCATCTGATTCAGCACTCCATCACTCTCCTACTTGGGCAAATTTCCTTTATACAGATTACACAAAGAGCCCTTATTCCTGTTAAAAAAACAAATCATAGTTCCACTAAGCACAAACAAGATGTGATGGCGTATTGCTGCAGAATGTTGTGGAAGCCATGCTGGTTAAGTGTGCCTTGAATTCTAAATAAATCGCAGACAGTGTCACCAGCAAAGCACCTTCACACCATCACACCACCTCCTCCATGCTTCACGGTGGGAACCACACATGTGTAGATCATCCGTTCACCTACTCTGCGTCTCACAAAGACACGCGGTTGGAACCAAAAATATTACATTTGAACTCATCAGACCAAAGGACAGATTTCCACTGGTCTAATGTCCATTGCTAGTGTGTCTTGGCCCAAGCAAGTCTCTTCTTCTTATTGGTGTTCTTTAGTAGTGGTTTCTCTGCAGCAATTCGACCATGAAGTCCTGATTCACGCAGTCTCCCCTGAACAGTTGATGTTGAGATGTGTCTGTTACTTGAACTTTGTAAAGCATTTATTTGGGCTGTAATTTCTGAGACTGGTAACTAATGAACTTATCCTCCTCTGCAGCAGAGGTAACTCTGGGTCTTCCTTTCCTGTGGCGATCCTCATGAGACCCAGTTTCATCATAGCGCTTGATGGTTTTTGCGAACGCACTTGAAGAAACTTTCAGTTCTTTATATTTTTTCTATTGACTGACCTTCATTAATGATGGACTGTTGTTTCTCTTCGCTTATTTGAGCTGTTCTTGCCACAATATGGACTTGGTATTTTTCCAAATAGGGCTATCTTCTGTATACCACCCCTACCTTGTCACAACACAATTGAATGGCTCAAACACATTAAGAAGGAAAGAAATTCCACAAATCAACTTTTAACAAGGCACACCTGTTAATTGAAATGCATTCCAGGTGACTACCTCATGAAGCTGGTTGAGAGAATGCCAAACGTGTGCAAAGCTATCAGCAAGGCAAAGTGTGGCTATTTTAAGAATCTCAAATACAATGTAGAAAATGGTGAAAAAGAATGAGTAGGTGTGTCCAAACTTTTGACTGGTACCGTAAACACACACAGACAGACAAGCCAAGGCCACAGATATAATCTAGTCAGTCACCGCCTGACTGACAGGCCCTCCCAAACAACCACAACTCCTCATAGACAGACTCCTGCTCCTCCAACACATACACACACACATGGAAACTTACCCACACATATTGGCAACCATTAGAGGGGAGGAAAGAGGGTATGAGGATGCATATGTGCTTGGATGGTGGGCAGTGGGCAGTGGGCCTATAGTTTAGCAAGGTGGCCAGATGGCATGTTTGGGGCATGCTGACCAGAGCCCAGCCCTGACTATGGCAGATCTATAGAACATGAGGGTGAAACCACATGAATGGCAATACCAGTCCGTATGATACAGCATTGTCACAATCCAGTTAAACAGATGGAGGAGAAGGGAGAGAGGGGGAGGGTAGAGAGAGAAAGAGGAGGGGAGGGGAGAGAGAGAGAGAGAGAGAGAGGGAGGAAAGAGAGTGAGAGAGAGAGAGAGAGAGAGAGGGAGAGGGGGAGGAAAGAGAGAGAGAGAGAAGAGGTGGAAAGAGAGAGGGTGTGTGTGAGAGGGAGAGAGAGAGAGAGAGAGAGAGAGAGAGAGAGAGAGAGAGAGAGAAAGGCAGAGAGGGAGAGAGAGTAGAGAATCGAGGTATCACAGAACGTTCTGTAGGCTAGTCCAAAAGTCCAAGTGGAGCATGCATATCATGTGTGTCATGTATTCTACTCATTCCCTCTCATAACCATTCAGAGTTCATGCCTAACCTTAACCATTCATAGTTAATGCCTAACCTTAACCATTCAGAGTTCATGCCTAACCTTAACCATAAAAATAGTTCATGCCTAACCTTAACCATTCAGAGTTCATGCCTAACCTTAACTATTCAGAGTTAATGCCTAATCTTAACCATTCAGAGTTAATGCCTAACCTTAACCATTCAGAATTAATTACCAACCTTAAACATTCAGAGTTTATGCCTAACCTTAACCATTCATAGTTAATGCCTAACCTTAACCATTCAGAGTTCATGCCTAACCTTAACCATTCATAGTTAATTAATGACTAACCTTAACCATTCATAGTTAATGACTAACCTTAACCATTCATAGTTAATGCCTAACCTTAACCATTCATAGTTAATGCCTAACCTTAGTAATTTGATGTTTGAGAAACATGGATTAACTTCTAAGTCTGAAGTGAGACTATGAGAGCTAGTTGAGATAAAGATTGGGCTGGGTCTTTTGTGAGTGTGTATAGCAAAGCATACAGCTTGTTCCAGAACATTGACACACACACACACACACACACACACACACACACACACACACACATACATGAACTGTAACAGTGAAATTGGAGAATAATGAACAAGATAGATTTTTTGGAATCGACCTGCTCCCCAGCTCTCTCTCGCTCTCTCTCTCTCCCTTGTTCTGTCTCTCTCTCTTCTTCTCTCTCTCTCTCTTGCTCTCTCTCTCTCTTGTTCTCTCTCTCTTGCTCTCTTGTTCTCTCTCTCTTGCTCTCTTGTTCTCTCTCTCTCTCTTGCTCTCTCTCTTGTTCTGTCTCTCTTGTTCTCTCTCTCTCTTGAGCTCTCTCCCTTGCTCTCTCTCTCTCTCTTGTTCTCTCTCTCTCTCTTGCTCTCTCTCTCTTGCTCTCTCTCTTGTTCTCTCTCTCTTGTTCTCTCTCTCTCTTGTTCTCTCTCTCTCGTTCTCTCTCTCTCTTGATCTCTCTCTCTCGTTCTCTCTCTTGTTCTCTCTCTCAAATTCAAATTCAAATTCAAGCTGCTTTATTGGCATGAAAAACATTGTGTCAATATTGCCAAAGCAACAATGTATACAATATACATTGTAACTAAATAATAATATAAAATGGTAGTAAATAATAATACAAAAATAATAACAATAAAATGGTAACAGTCTACAGTAAACATTAATAATTATAGTAATCACAATAATAGTAATAATAAGTAAGTTACTGTTTACTATGCAGATGTTATTATTCAGTGTCCCTCAGGCTATGGCAGGAAAATACATATTTGGCTGCAAGAGGAGCCATTGCTCCTTCGCCCATGAGTATTCTTAGTTTTTCCTCTGGGTTCAATTTGTAAAAATGTGGAATATATGTAGTCATTTCTGTGAATAATGAGTCTCTTTGTGAGGAATATTTATCACAGTAAAGGAGAAAGTGCATCTCTGGCTCTACCTCCCCTGTCATGCAGTGACCACATACACGCTCCTCTTTGGGTAGCCATGTCTTTTTATGTCTGCCGGTTTCTATTGCCAATTGGTGGTCACTCAGCCTGTACTTGGTAAGGATCTGTCTCTGCTTCGTATCTCTGACAGAGTAGAGATAATCAGCCAATTCATATTCTCTGTTTAGGGTCAGATAGCAATTTAGTCGGCTTTGGGATTTTGTTTCGTTTTTCCAGTATTGTAAATATGATTCCTTTGATTGGTTCATGATTTTGTTTATTGGAATTCTTTCTTTTGAAGCAGTGCTGGTGTCAGCTTGGTTGGTGAGGTCCAACACCATCTGACTGAGAGGGCTCGTTTCTGGGCTCAGCTCTTGGTCTTGAAGTGCTTTAAATTGCAGACTCGAATTTGGACTTGAATTTAGATGTAGCCAAAATTTTAATGATCTTTTCTGTATTTTCATTATTACTGGAAAACGGCCCAATTCTGCCCTACAAGCATTAGTAGGTGTATTTCTCTGGACTTGTAGAATTTTCCGACAGAATTCTGCATGTAGGGCTTCAATTGGATGTTTGTCCCACATTTTAAAATCCAGTTTATTGAGTGGCCCCCAAACCTCACTTCCATAAAGTGCTATTGGTAGGATTACACTGTCAAATATTTTAGTCCAAATTCTAATTGGGATGTTGATTTTGAATAATTTCATTTTTATTGCATACATACTTGTTATCTCGCTCTCTCTTGTTCTCTCTCTCTCTCTTGTTCTTGCTCTCTCTCTTATTCTCTCTCTCTCTCTTGTTCTCGCTCTCTCTCTCTTCTCTCTCTCTCTTGCTCTCTTGCTCTCTCTCTTGCTCTTTCTCTCTCTTGCTCTCTCTCTCTTGTTCTCTCTCTCTCTCTTGCTCTCACTCTCTTTTGCGCTCTCTCTCTTGTTCTCTCTCTCTCTCTTGCTCTCTCTCTCTCTTGTTCTCTCTCTCTCTCTTGTTCTCACTCTCTCTCCTGTTCTCTCTTTCTCCTGTTCTCTCTCTCTCTCCTGTTCTCTCTCTCTTGTTCTCTCACACTCTCCTGTTCTCTCTCTCTCTTGTTCTCTCTCTCTCTCTCTCTTGCTCTCTTTCTCTCTCCTGTTATCTCTCTCTCATTCTCTCTCTCTTGTTCTCTCTCTCCCTTGTTCTCTCTCTCTCTCTTGTTCTCTCTCTCTCCTGCTCTCTCTCTCTCTTGTTCTCTCACTCTCTCTTGTTCTCTCTCTCTCTCTTGTTCTCTCTCTCTCTCTTGTTCTTGCTCTCTCTCTTATTCTCTCTCTCTCTCCTGTTCTCTCTCTCTCCTGTTCTCGCTCTCTCTCTTGTTCTCTCTCTCTCGTTCTTTCTCTCTTGTTCTCTCACTCTCTCTTGTTCTCTCTCTCTTGTTCTCGCTCTCTCTCTTGCTCTCTCTCTCTTGTTTTCTCTCTCTTGTTCTCTCTCTCTATTGTTCTCTCTCTCTCTTCTGTTCTCTCTCTCTCTCTCTCTCTCTCTCTCTCTCTCTCTCTCTCTCTTGTTCTCTCTCTATTGTTCTCTCTCTCTTGTTCTCTCTCTCTTGTTCTCTCTCTCTCTTGTTCTCTCTCTCTCTTGTTCTCTCTCTCTCTCGCTTGTTCTCTCTCCCTCTCTTGTTCTCTCTCTCTCTCTTGTTCTCTCTTGTTCTCTCTCTCTTGTTTTCTCTCTCTCCTTCTACATCTTTCTCATCACTTCATCATGCCATCCTGGCTTTCTGAGCCCCCAGAGAACAAAAACTAATTTTCTCAAATGGTAGCGCTCCAAACTCCAGCCTGATTGGAGACTGGAGGTGTGTATCTCTCTCTCTTTCTCTCTCCCTATCTCTCTCTCGCCCGTCACCCCATCTGTCTCCCTCTGTAGCTTCTCTCTCGCTCTCCCACCCTCCATCTCTTTCTGCCTTTCTTTCTTTCTCTCTCTCAATTCAATTTATATTCAATTTAAGGGCTTTATTGGCATGGAAAACACATGTTAACATTGCCAAAGCAAGTGAAATAAACACAAAAAAATGTGCAATAAACATTACACTCACAAAACCTCCAAAATAATAGAGACATTTCAAATATCATGTTTGTATACAGTGTTGTAATGATGTGCAAATAGTTAAAGTACAAAAGGGAAAATAAATAAGCATAAATATGGTTTGTATTTACAATGGTGTGTGTTCTTCACTGGTTGCCCTTTTCTCGTGGCAACAGGTCACAAATCTTGCTGCTGTGATGGCACACTGTGGAATTTCACCCAGTAGATATGGGAGTTTATCAAAATTGGATTTGTTTTCAAATTCTTTGTGGATCTGTGTAATCTGAGGGAAATATGTCTCTCTAAAATGGTCATACATTGGGCAGGAGGTTAGGAAGTGCAGCTCAGTTTCCACCTCATTTTGTGGGCAGTGTGCACATAGCCTGTCTTCTCTTGAGAGCCATGTCTGCCTACGGTGGCCTTTCTCAATAGCAAGGCTATGCTCACTAAGTCTGTCCATAGTCAAAGATTTCCTTTATTTTGGGTCAGTCACAGTGGTCAGGTATTCTGCCACTGTGTACTCTCTGTTTAAGGCCAAATAGCATTCTAGTTTGCTCTGTTTTTTTGTTAATTCTTTCCAATATGTCAAGAATTATATTTTTGCTTTCTCATGATTTGGATGGGTCTAATTGTGCCCCAGGACCAACATGCTTAGGGGACTCTTCTCCAGGTCCTTCCCTCTGTAGGTGATGGCTTTGTTATGGAAGGTTTGGGAATCGCTTCCTTTTCTCTCTCTCTCTCTCTCTTTCTTTCTCTCCATCTGTTTGGCTTTCATCCCAGCAGGTCACACCTGCAGCTCCTCAGAGGCCAAAATAACAGAATACGAAGCCAAGACACACACACACACACACATTTCACTGCACGTTTTATACCTGCTGTAAACTGCGTACGTGACAAATACAATTAAATTTGATTTGATTGAACACACACACACAAACACACAAACACACTAATGTTTATGCTACCGACACTGTGAAAAATGATAGCTACATAATCATATTGATTGAAAAGGCATTTCACTGCATTGGTTTGTATTAATAATATCCTTCTCTTACAGGCATGGAGGAAAAATCAGCACTCCTCTATCTTTCTGTCCCTTCCACACATATGTACACACACACACACACACACACACACACACACACACACACACACACACACTTCTGTGTTGAAAACATGTGCATCTGAAGCCCTCTTCATGTTAGGAGGACCAGATGGGTGGGAGAGAGCACATGAGAAGAGGGTCTGAAGATACACAGTATGATGGAATGGTCCTTTATGATCACTGCTCACACACACACACACACACACACACACACACACACACACACACACACACACACACACACACACACACACACACACACAGCCTCTAAAGTGAGACCTCTGTGAGGCCTAACAGCACCTGGTTATGCAACTCACTGCGTAGGCGAAGATTGTGATGAGAAGAGGGCTTCATAAGAGGTCCTCAGTGTGTGTCTCTCTCTCTGTTAGAGCGTTGGGCCAGTAACAATAAGGTGAACAAATATGTTGCTGTGCACAAGGCCCTTTTAACCCTAATTATTCAGGGGGAACCCCTGTGGGTGTCTCAGGGGAAGCTGGGATATGCAAAAACAAACGCATGTCCATTACACACTGTGTAACAGGACAAATACAAATTATTATCTCTTTATCTATCTATCTTATCTTTCTTCTCTATCTTTCAATCTATATGTGTCCCTCTTTCTCTTACCTACAGTTGAAGTCGGAAGTTTACATACAATCAATTAGTATTTGGTAGCATTGCCTTTAAATTGGTTAACTTGGGTCAAATGTTTCGAGTAGCTTTCCACGAGCTTCCCACAATAAGATGGGTGAATTTTGGCCCATTCCTCCTGACAGAGCTGGTGTAACTGAGTCAGGTTTGTAGGCCTCCTTGCTTGCACACGCTTTTTCAGTTCTGCCCACAAATGTTCTATAGGATTGAGGTCAGGGCTTTGTGATGGCCACTCCAATACCTTGACTTTGTTGTCCTTAAGCCACTTTGCCACAACTTTGGAGGTATGCTTGGGGTCATTGTCCATTTGGAAGACCCATTTGATGTCTTGAGATGTTGCTTCAATATATCCACATTATCTTCCTCCTCATGATGCCATCTATTTTGTGAAGAGCTCCAGTCCCTCCTGCAGCAAAACACCCCCACAACATGATGCTGCCACTCCCATGCTTCACGGTTGGGATGGTGTTCTTCAGCTTGCAAGCCCCCCCCCCCCCCCCATTTTCCTCCAAACATAACGATGGTCATTATGGCCAAACAGTTCTATTTGTGTTTCATCAGACCAGAGGACAATTCTCCAAAAAGTATGATCTTTGTCCCCATGTGCAGTTGCAAATCGTAGTCTGGCTTTTTTATGGCGGTTTTGGAGCAGTGGCTTCTTCCTTGCTGAGTGACCTTTCAGGTTATGTCGATATTGGACTCGTTTTACTGTGGATATAGATACTTTTGTACCTGTTTCCTCCAGCATCTGCACAAGGTCCTTTGCTGTTGTTCTGGGATTGATTTGCACTTTTCACACCAAAGTGCTTTCATCTCTAGGAGAATGTGTACAGACAAACATGGTACCTTCAGGCGTTTGGAAATTGCTCACAAGGATGAACCAGACTTGTGGTGGTCTACAATTTGTCTTGGCTGATTTCTTTTGATTTTCCCTTGATGTCAAGCAAAGAGGCACTGAGTTTGAAGATAGGCCTTGCAATACATCAACGGGTACACCTCCAATTGACTCAAATTATGTTAATTAGCCTATCAGAAGCTTCTAAAGCCATGATATCATTTTCTGGAATTTTCCAAGCTGTTTAAAGGCACAATCAACTTAGTGTAGGTAAACTTCTGACCCACTGGAATTGTAATACAGTGAATTATAAGTGAAATAATCTGTCCATAAACAATTGTTGGATAAATTACTTGTGTCATGCACAAAGTAGATGTCCTAACCGACTTACCAAAACTATAGTTTGTTAACAAGAAATTTGTGGAGTGGTTGAAAAACAAGATTTAATGATTCCAACCTAAGTGTATGCAAACTTCCGACTTCAACTGTATCTCTCTCTCTCTCTCTCTCTCTTTCTCTCTCTCTCCTTCATATCAAATGTGTTTGGGATTCCAGGGGCCGTTGTTGTCATGGTTTTCAACCCACGCTCAACACTACATCTGTCTGTTGTGTATTCTGTTAGTATAATACATACAATACAGTCAACCAGGTAGATATGGACTCTTCAGTCTCACAACCATCACACTCACTCAGTCAGCAGTCATCAATTCCAACACCTGATATCATCTCTCATCCCATCCTATTCCATTATGGATTAAAAGCTCTCTGTCTCTAAGCTATGAATACATTAGTCTCGGAAACCCAGACCTTAGGCAACAGCAGTGACTAGGGTCTGTGATTGACGACATGAATAACATACAGCTGGCGGGTTTTAAGCTTTTTCGTCAGGATAGAACAGCAGCCTCTGGTAAGACAAGTGGTGTATATTTGTAAACAACAGCTGTTGCACGAAATCTAAGAAAGTCTCGAGATTTTGCTCGCTTGAGGTAAAGTATCTCATCATAAGCTGTAGACCACACTATTTACCAAGAGAGTTTTCATCTATATTTTTCGTGGCTGTTTACATACCACCACAAACCAATGCTGGCACTAAGACCTCACTCAGTGAGCTTTATATGGCCATAAGCAAACAGAGGCCTCTCATCCAGAGGCGACATTCCGGGGACTTTAATGCAGGAAAACTCAAATCTGTTTCATTTCTCATTTCTACCAGCATGTCAAATGTGCAACCAGAGGGGAAAAAACTCTAGCCCACCTTTACTCCACACACAGAGAAGCATACAAAACTCTCACTCGCCCTCCATTTGGCAAATCTGACCATAATTCTATCCTCCTGATTCCTGCTTACAAACAAAAAATAAAGCAGGAAACACCAGTGACTCGGTCAATAAGAAGTGGTCAGATGAAGCAGATGCTAAACCACAGGACTGTTTTGCAGCACAGACTGGAATATGTTCCGGGATTCTTCCGATGGTATTGAGGAGTACACCACATCAGTCATTGGCTTCGTCAATAAGTGCATCGATGACGTCGTCCCAACAGTGAATGTACGTACATACCACAACCAGAAGCCATGGATTACAGGCTAAAGGGTAGAGCTGCCGCTTTCAAGATTTCAAGAAATCACGCTTTCAAGAAATCCAGCTATGCCCTCCAACGAACCATCAAACAGTTTAAGCGTCAATACAGGGAAATCAGGATAAGGTAAGACCCAGATGCAGACCGTGTCGAAGTAACAATGTTTATTACAGCAACAGAGGCAAAGGTACAGGAAGGCAGGCAGGCCCAGGGTCAGGTCAAGCAGAGGTCGTAAATCCAGATAGGGGCAAAGGTACAGGATGGCAGGCAGGCTCAGTGTCAGGGGCAGGCAGAGTGGTCACACAGGCGGGTTCAGGGTCAGGACAGGGAAGGGTCAAAAACCAGGAGGGCGAGACAAAGAGAGGCTGGGAAAGACAGGAGCTGACAGGACAAACGCTGGTAAGCTTGACAAACAAGACGAACTGGCAACAGACAAAATTAAAACACAGGTATAGGTGTACAGTGGATAATGGGGAAGATGGGCGACACCTGGATGGGGGTGGAGACGAGCACAAAGACAGGTGAAGCAGATCAGGACGGAGACAAGGACTAAGATTGAATCGTACTGCAGAGGCTCCGACACTCGTTGGATGTGGCAGGGCTTGCAAACTATTACAGACTACAAAGGGAAACACAGCCGCGAGCTGCCCAGTGACACAAGTCTACCAGATGAGCTTATTTACTTCTATGCTTGCTTCGAGGCAAGTAACACTGAAGCATGCATGAGAGCATCAGCTGTTCTGGATGACTTTGTGATCACGCTCTCCCTAGCCCATGTGAGTAAGACCTTTAAACAGGTCAACATTCACAAGGCCGCAGGGCCAGACGGATTACCAGGCCGTGTACTCTGAGAATGCGCTGACCAACTGGCAAGTGTCACTGACATTTTCAATTTGTCCCTGACTCAGTCTGTAATACCAACATGTTTCAAACAGACCACCACAGTCCCTGTGCCCAATAACAATAAGGTAACCTGCATAAATGACTACTGACCCATAGCACACATCTGTGGCTATAAAGTGCTTTGAAAGGCTGATCATGGCTCACATCAACACCATTATCCCAGAAACCCTAGACCCTCTCCAATTTGCATACCACCCCAATAGATCCACAGATGATGCAATCTTTATTGCACTCCACACTGCCCTTTCCCACCTGGACAAAAGGGACACCTATGTGAGAATGCTATTTATTGACTACAGCTCCGCGTTCAACACCATAATGCCCTCAATGTTCATCACTAAGCTAAGGACCCTGGGACTAAACACCTCCCTCTGCAACTGGATCCTGGACTTCCAGACGGGCCGCCCCCAGGTGGTGAGGATAGGTAACACATCTGCCACACTGATCCTCAACACGGGGGCCCCTCAAGGGTGCGTGCTCAGTCCCCTGATGTACTCCCTGTTCACTCATGACTGCATGGCCAGGCACGACTCCAACACCATCATCAAGTTTGTTGATGACTCAACAGTGGCAGGTCTGATCACCAACAACGATGAGACAGCTTATAGAGAGGAGGTCTGAGACCCGGCCGTATGGTGCCAGGACAACAACCTCCCCCTCAAAGTGATCAAGACAAAGGAGATGATTGTGGACTACAGGTAAAGGAGGACCGGGTCCACCCCCATTCTCATCGATGGGGCTGCAGTGGAGCAGGTTGACAACTTCAAGTTCCTTGGTGTCCACATCACCAACAAACTATCATGGTCCAAACAGACTAAGACAGTCGTGAAGAGGGCACGACAAAGCCTATTCTGAAAAGATTTGGCATGGGTCCTTAGATCCTCAAAAGGTTCTACAGCTGCACCATTGAGAGCATTGGTTTCATCACTGCCTGGTATGGCAACTGCTCGGCCTCCGACCGCAAAGCACTACAGAGGGTAGTGCGTACGGCCCAGTACATCACTGGGGCCAAGCTTTCTGCCATCTAGGACCTCTATACCAGGCGGTGTCAGAGGAAGGCCCTAAAAATTGTCAAAGACCCCAGCCACCCTAGTCATAGACTTTTCTCTCTGCTACCGCATGGCAAGCGGTAACGGAGCGCCACGTCTAGGTCCAAAAGGCTTCTTAAACAGTTAATCAAAGGGCTACCCAGACCCCTCTTTTACACTGCTGCTACTCTCTGTTTATAATCTATGTATGGTCAATTTAACTTCACCTACATGTACTGTACATATTATCTCAATTACCTTGATTAACCGGTGCCCCCTGCCCCCTGTATATAACCTCACTATTATTATTTTACTGCTGCTGTTTAGTTATTTGTTACCCTTATTATAATTTTTTTTACTCAACATCTTTGTCTTCTTAACTTCTTAAAGAATTATTGGTTAAGGGCTTGTAAGTAAGCACTTCCCTGTTAGGTCTACACCTGTTGTATTCGGTGCATGTGACAAATGGCTAGCTCACAGCTCCAAGCCACACCATTGGTCAGGAAATTGTGTATTTCCAGTACAGTTACTGGTGTGAATCTGAGAACCGCAAAAAAAAAAGCAACACTGTTGTTTTTACTGTTGCTATTTTCGATATTGCCAGTCTATTCACTTTTGATGGCAAATGAAGCTTATTGAATTTAACTGAAAATGACATGACTTAAGGCCACACACACATACTGTACACACATACACACGCACACATGGTTACAGGCCTCTTACCAAACTAGAAACTAGGCTGGCAACTATATGGCTGCTATGGTAACCTGGCAGACATTCCACAGCCCCAGACAAACATCTGCTGCTCACAGCAACACACAGACACACATCAGAAAGTAGACAAAGTAAGAACATACAGTACACACTCTGTCCCTAAAGACCTAATCCCCCCAAAACACCTCCACCATCCACCCAAACCACCTCCACCATCTACCCAAACCACCTCCACCATCAACCCAAACCACCTCCACCATCAACCCAAACCACCTCGGCCATCAACTAAAACCACCTCCACCATCTACCAAAACCACCTCCACCCCCACCATCAACCCAAACCACCTCCACCATCAACCCAAACCACCTCCACCATCCGCCCAAACCACCTCCACCATCTACGCAAACCACCTCCACCATCAACCTAAACCATCTACCCAAACCACCTCCACCATCTACCCAAACCACCTCCACCATCTAACCAAACCACCTCCACCATCAACCTAAACCATCTACCCAAACCACCTAAACCATCTACCCAAACCACCTCCACCATCCACCCAAACCACCTCCACCATCCACCCAAACCACCTCCACCATCCACCCAAACCACCTCCACCATCAACCCAAACCACCTCCACCATCCACCCAAACCACCTCCACCATCAACCCAAACCACCTCCACCATCTACCCAAACCCCCTTCACCATCTACCCAAACCCCCTTCACCATCAACCCAAACCCCCTTCACCATCTACCCAAACCACCTTCACCATCTACCCAAACCCCCTTCACCATCTACCCAAACCACCTTCACCATCTACCCAAACCACCTCCACCATCAACCCAAACCACCTCCACCATCTACCCAAACCCCCTTCACCATCTACCCAAACCCCCTTCACCATCAACCCAAACCCCCTTCACCATCTACCCAAACCACCTTCACCTTCTACCCAAACCCCCGCCAGCTAGCACAGAGCCAGTGAGAAGTTCAATTTGACCTCTCACCCTTTAGAAGTGAAAAGGGAAGTGTTCTATTCACATGGCATAAATGGGTTTGCTTGGGGGTGACGAAGCAGGGGAGAGGTGGTATAACCTCTACAGAAAAACTCTTAGGGAATGTTATAACTAGGGTTTCAAAGGGAGGGTATATTAATGGAAACGTTCAAAGTTTACCAGTAAACTACCAGAATTTTGGTATCTTTCAACGATTTTATGTCATCTATCACATCTAGTGGGGCGGCAGGTAGCCTAGTGGTTAGAGCGTTGGGCCAGTAACCGAAAGGTTGCTAGATTGAATCCCCGAGCCGACCTGTCGTTCTGCTCCTGAACAAGGCAGTTAACCCACTGTTCCCTGGTAAGCCGTCATTGTAAATAAGAATTTGTTGTCTAGTTGAATGTAAAAAACAGTGGCCTTTTTGGGGACTTCAGATTCCCCCAAAAAATGATTTAACTAGGAAAGTCAGTTCCGAACAAATTTTTATTTACAATGACAGCCTACACCAGCCAAACTGCGCACCGCCCTATGGGACTCCCAATCACGGCCAGTTGTGATACAGCCTGGATTCGAACGAGGGTGTCTGTAATGACACCTCTAGCACTGAGATGCAGTGCCTTAGACCACTGCACCACTCAGGAGCGTTGGTAATTAGCTCTGGCCCTCTGTGTGGCCTTATCACAGCGTTGTCTCAAACGAGGGTTCGCCTGATATGACAATGGCGTCGTGAAAGAAAATTGGTTCATAGAACCGGGGTTATTTCAGTAACCTCCAGTAGCTGCTAGATGTGGTTGTAATAAACAGAGTGTATTTTTTTTTCTTCCTACAAATGTGTCTGTCTTTTGAATGGTTACAGCTATAAAATATTATGACCCATCACTGAAAGATAGGAAAAGGCATACATCTTCTGTTTCCTTCTACTGTGCCCCCAATCTGTGGATGACTTATTAGAACAGAGTGAACAAGAGCAGGCACAAAATCAGACTGGGGGGAAATAATATAATTAAAAATGATTATCCCAGAAATG
This sequence comes from Oncorhynchus mykiss, assembly GCF_013265735.2. NCBI lineage: Eukaryota > Metazoa > Chordata > Actinopteri > Salmoniformes > Salmonidae > Oncorhynchus > Oncorhynchus mykiss. Next base: position 33,507,549 of record NC_048588.1, read on the forward strand.
TTCCATATGCACAAAAAGCGTATTTCTCTAAAATGTTGTTCACAAATTTGTTCACATTCCTATTAGTGAGCATTTATCCTTTGCTAAGATAAACCATCATCCTGACAGGTGTGGCATATCAATAAGCTGATTAAACAGAATGATCATTACACAGGTGCACCTAGTGCTGGGAACAATAAAAGGCTACTCTAAAATGTGCAGTTTTGTCACACAACACAATGCTATAGATGTCTCAGGTTTTGAGGGAGAGTGCAATTGTCATGCTGACTGCAGGAATTTCCACCAGAGCGGTTGCAAGATAATTGGATGTTAATTTCTCTACCATAAGCCTCCAACATAGTTTTAGAGAATTTGGCAGTACGTCCAACCAGCCTCAAAACCACAGACCACATGTAACCATGCCAACCCAGCACCACATCCGGCTTCTTCACCTGCTGGATTGTCTGAGATCAGCCACCTGAACAGCTGAGGACAACTGTTGGTTTGCATTATGTTGGTTTGCATAACAGAAGAGTTTCTGCACAAACTGTCAGAATGTACACAGTGACTATTAGAACGTATTTCCATAACAAACAGGGCTACAGGGCTAAAGGGCCAAAGGCTACAGGGCTAAAGGCTACAGGACTAAAGGCTACAGGGCTAAAAGGCCAAAGGCTACAGGGCTAAAGCTAAAGGCTACAGGGCTAAAGGCTACAGGACTAAAGGCTACAGGGCTGAAGGCTAAAGGACAAAGGCTAAAGGGCTAAGGGCTAAAGGCTACAGGGCTAATGGCTAAAGGGCTAAAGGCTACAGGGCTAAAGGGCTGAAGGCTAAAGGACAAAGGCTAAAGGGCTAAGGGCTAAAGGCTACAGGGCTAAAGGCTAAAGGGCTAAAGGCTACAGGGCTAAAGGCTAAAGGGCTAAAGGCTAGGGCTACAGTTTACAAGGAACGGGAAACGGACGCATAAAAGAAAAGCCTGTTAGGACTTCCAACAAGACATCAAACATGTAAAGGGACAATATATCTCACCCAGCCGTAAGATGCTCAGTGACGCAGAACTCCCAAACGAGCTAAATGCTTTGAGGAATACACTGAGACTTGCGCAAAAGCCCCTGTTGCTCTGGACGACTGTGTGATCTTACTCTCCGTGGCCGATGTAAAACTTTTAAACAGGTTAACACTCAGAAGGCCGCCAGGCCAGACGGAATACCAGGGTGAGTTCTCAAAGCATGTGCAGACCAGCTGGTCTCCCAGTCTGTAATCCTAACATGTTTGAAGTTGACTACCATTGTCCCTGTTCCCAAGAACTCCGGGGTAACCTGTCTAAATAACTATTCACCTGTAGCACTCACATCAATAATTATGAAGTGCTGTGAAAGACTGGTCATGACACACATCAACACCATCATCACAGACACCCTAGACCCACTCCAATTCACATACCGCCCCAGCATATCCACAGATGGCGCAATCTGAATCACACTTCACACTGCCCTCTCCCATCTGGACAAGAGGGGGTATAATGTGACTATGTGAGAATGTTTTTCATAGACTACAGCTAAGCGTTCAACACCATAGTCCCCTCCAAGTTCATCACCAAGCTTGAGATCCCGAGACCGATCACCTCCGTTTGCAACTGGATCCTGGACTTCCTGACGGGACGGCCCCAGTTGGTGAGGGTAGGCAACAACACCTCCGGCACACTCACCCTCAACACGGGGGACCTTCAAGGGTTTGTTCTTAGTTCCCCTCCTGTACTCCCTGTTCACCCACGACTGCGTGGCCAAGTACAACTCCAACACCATCCTCACGTTTGCTGATGACACGACGGTGGTAGGCCTGATCACCGACGGCGAAGAGACCGTCTACAGGGAGGAGGTCGGAGACCTGGCAGTGTGGTGCTTGGACAACAACCTCTCTTCTAACATCAGTAAGACCAAAGAGCTGATCATGGAATACAAGAGAAAGAGGGGAGAGCATGCCCCCATCCACATCAATGGGGCTGTAGTGGAGCAGGTTCTACCATCCACATCGATGGGGCTGTAGTGGAGCGGGTTGAGAGGGCTGTAGTGGAGCAGGTTCTACCATCCACATCGATGGGGCTGTAGTGGAGCGGGTTGAGAGGGCTGTAGTGGAGCAGGTTCTACCATCCACATCGATGGGGCTGTAGTGGAGCGGGTTGAGAGTTTCAATGTCCTTAGTACCCACTTCACTAAGGAACTAACATGGTCCACACTCACCCGCACAGTTGTGAAGAGGGCACAACAGCGCCTCTTCCCCATCAGGAGGCTGAAAAGATTTGTCATGGGTCCTCGGATCCTCAAAAAGTTCTACAGCTGCACCATTGAGAGCATCTTGACTGGCTCCATCACCGCTTGGTATGGAAAATACACCACCCTCAAACCAAAAAGCGCTACAGAGGTACAGAAGGTGGTACGGACAGCCCAGTACATCACTGGGGCCGAGCTCACTGCCATCCAGGAACATTATACCAGGCGGTGTAAAGAATCCAGCCACCCAAGCCATATACTGTTTACTCTGCATCGTCCGGGAAACGGTACCGGAACACCGGCTCTCGGACCAACAGGCTCTAAGGCAGCTCCTACCCCCAAGCCATAAGACTGCTAAATAGTTAAATAATGGTTACTGGACTATCTGCACTGACTCTATGTACACTCCCAAGACTATATACAGTAAACACACTATATGCACACACTATACTCTCACAGAAAACCCACACACATTCACACACACACACACATAACAGACACACGCATACCGACAACACACACACACACACACATACTTTTAAACTCATCATATGCTGCTGCTACTCTGTTCTTTATTCTACTCTTCTTATTATCTATCCTGATGCCTAGTCACTTCACGCTGTCTTTCTTGCACATATCAACCTCAAATACATCGTACCTCTGCACGTTGTTCTGGTATTGGTACTCCCTGTTCATAGATCCATTCTTGTGTATTTTATTTATCTTGTGTTACAAGTTTTATTTTTATTATAATTTATTTACTCTGCATCGTTGGTAAGGGCTCGTAAGTAAGCATTTCACGGTTCAGTCTACACCTGTTGTATTCTGAGCATGTGAGGAATACAATTTGATTTGATTGATTTGTGGGTATCTGTGTGTGTAATTACCTGAGCTATCACACCACTTTACACTCCTGTCACTCACAGTCCTCCCTACACACAGGAACACAGACACACACACACACACATAACTACATAACATAACACACACTCGTCAGCCCACGCCTGCTTACCCTCACTTGACTCATTCATCCACGATACACTTCATTACCCTCTAAATCTCTCACCATGTCTTCCCATTCTCTCTCTCTCTCTCTCTCTCTCTCTCTCTCTATACGGACTGTATACGAGGCCATAGAGAGTGGCTATCTGTATTTCAGCTATACGAGGCCATAGAGAGTGGCTATCTGTATTTCAGCTATACGAGGCCATAGAGAGTAGCTATCTGTATTTCAGCTATACGAGGCCATAGAGAGTGGCTATCTGTATTTCAGCTATACGAGGCCATAGAGAGTGGCTATCTGTATTTCAGCTATACGAGGCCATAGAGAGTGGCTATCTGTATTTCAGCTATACGAGGCCATAGAGAGTGGCTATCTGTACTTCAGCTATACGAGGCCATAGAGAGTGGCTATCTGTATTTCAGCTATACGAGGCCATAGAGAGTGGCTATCTGTATTTCAGCTATACGAGGCCATAGAGAGTAGCTATCTATATTTCAGCTATACGAGGCCATAGAGAGTGGCTATCTGTATTTCAGCTATACGAGGCCATAGAGAGTGGCTATCTGTATTTCAGCTATACGAGGCCATAGAGAGTGGCTATCTGTATTTCAGCTATACGAGGCCATAGAGAGTGGCTATCTGTATTTCAGCTATACGAGGCCATAGAGAGTGGCTATCTGTATTTCAGCTATACGAGGCCATAGAGAGTGGCTATCTGTATTTCAGCTATACGAGGCCATAGAGAGTGGCTATCTGTATTTCAGCTATACGAGGCCATAGAGAGTGGCTATCTGTATTTCAGCTATACGAGGCCATAGAGAGTGGCTATCTGTATTTCAGCTATACGAGGCCATAGAGAGTGGCTATCTGTATTTCAGCTATACGAGGCCATAGAGAGTGGCTATCTGTATTTCAGCTATACGAGGCCATAGAGAGTGGCTATCTGTATTTCAGCTATACGAGGCCATAGAGAGTTGCTATCTGTATTTCAGCTATACGAGGCCATAGAGAGTGGCTATCTGTATTTCAGCTATACAAGGCCATAGAGAGTGGCTATCTGTATTTCAGCTATACGAGGCCATAGAGAGTGGCTATCTGTATTTCAGCTATACGAGGCCATAGAGAGTGGCTATCTGTATTTCAGCTATACGAGGCCATAGAGAGTTGCTAACTGCACACAAACTGTGTCTTCATCTCCCAACTCCAAAATGATAAGAGCCACCAATTAAACTGTCTCGGACAGAGTGAAGACACACACACACACACACACAGACAGACACAGACTTGTTCAGCCAGACTTTCGGATCAGATTTCAAACTGGGCAGAAGGCTCGGGTGCTTGATGTGTGTGAGGGAAGGCAGGAATGAAACAGAAGAGAAAAGAAGATATAGAAAGCGACAGAGTAAAAAGAGGTGGGAGATTCATCGAAGAAAAGCTGGGAGTTAGAGAGTGGACCCGGAAAATATGTTTATATTCATCACTGTACCCTCAATGACTAACTACCCAGCTAACACATAACGTTCTGAGAACCATATGTTTCTTAGAGCTTGGTGAGAGTGTGGTTGTCCTATTGTTATTTTGCATACAACCTTACCACAACTTTCTGGGAATGGTGCAGGATAGTTGCTTGGCTTTGAAACATTCTCAGCACATTTAAGGAACTTGACAAAAAAAAAAACGTTTTATTTTCTTGACATTTCATTACTTTAACAGAACGTTTCCTAAAAGTGCAAACAAGGTTCAATTTTAATGTTCTAGGAACGTTCTCGAGCTGGTTTGACATTGGGAATGTTCTTAAATAGTTCAGAGAACGTTAAGAAACAACGTCCTACTGTGGGAATTTCAGTACTTCAGCATAACGTTTCCTACAGGCGGTGGTGGAAAAAGTACTCCATTTTCATACTTTGAGTAAAAGTAAAAATAGCTTAGTAGAAACTCAAGTAAAAGTGAAAGTCACTCAGCAAAATACTACTTGATTAAGATTCTAAAAGTATTTGGTTTTAAATATACTTAAGTATCAAAAGGAAATGGAATTGCTAAAATATAGTTAAGTATCAAAAGTATAATTTCAAATTGCTTATATTATGCAAACCAGACTGCAATTTTTTTTATTTTTTTAATGATTACATTAATTTACAAACAAAGCATTTGTTTTTAGTGAATCCGCCAGATCAGAGGCAGTAGATGACCAGGGATGTTCTCTGTTTAGTGAGTCCTCCAGATCAGAGGCAGTAGATGACCAGGGATGTTCTCTGTTTAGTGAGTCCTCCAGATCAGAGGCAGTAGATGACCAGGGATGTTCTCTGTTTAGTGAGTCCTCCAGATCAGAGGCAGTAGATGACCAGGGATGTTCTCTGTTTAGTGAGTCCTCCAGATCAGAGGCAGTAGATGACCTGGGATGTTCTCTGTTTAGTGAGTCCTCCAGATCAGAGGCAGTAGATGACCAGGGATGTTCTCTGTTTAGTGAGTCCTCCAGATCAGAGGCAGTAGATGACCAGGGATGTTCTCTGTTTAGTGAGTCCTCCAGATCAGAGGCAGTAGATGATCTGGGATGTTCTCTGTTTAGAGAGTCTACCAGATCAGAGGCAGTAGAGATGACCAGGGATGTTCTCTGTTTAGTGAGTCCTCCAGATCAGAGGCAGTAGATGACCAGGGATGTTCTCTGTTTAGTGAGTCCTCCAGATCAGAGGCAGTAGATGACCAGGGATGTTCTCTGTTTAGTGAGTCCTCCAGATCAGAGGCAGTAGATGACCAGGGATGTTCTCTGTTTAGTGAGTCCTCCAGATCAGAGGCAGTAGATGACCAGGGATGTTCTCAGTTTAGAGAGTCCTCCAGATCAGAGGCAGTAGATGACCAGGGATGTTCTCTGTTTAGTGAGTCCTCCAGATCAGAGGCAGTAGATGACCAGGGATGTTCTCTGTTTAGTGAGTCCTCCAGATCAGAGGCAGTAGATGACCAGGGATGTTCTCTGTTTAGTGAGTCCTCCAGATCAGAGGCAGTAGAGATGACCAGGGATGTTCTCTGTTTAATGAGTCCTCCAGATCAGAGGCAGTAGGGATGACCAGGGATGTTCTCTGTTTAGTGAGTCCTCCAGATCAGAGGCAGTAGGGATGACCAGGGATGTTCTCTGTTTAGTGAGTCCTCCAGATCAGAGGCAGTAGGGATGACCAGGGATGTTCTCTGTTTAGTGAGTCCTCCAGATCAGAGGCAGTAGGGATGACCAGGGATGTTCTCTGTTTAGTGAGTCCTCCAGATCAGAGGCAGTAGATGACCAGGGATGTTCTCTGTTTAGTGAGTCCTCCAGATCAGAGGCAGTAGGGATGACCAGGGATGTTCTCTGTTTAGTGAGTCCTCCAGATCAGAGGCAGTAGATGACCAGGGATGTTCTCTGTTTAGTGAATCCACCAGATCAGAGGCAGTAGGGATGACCAGGGATGTTCTCTGTTTAGTGAGTCCTCAAGATCAGAGGCAGTAGGGATGACCAGGGATGTTCTCTGTTTAGTGAGTCCTCCAGATCAGAGGCAGTAGATGACCAGGGATGTTCTCTGTTTAGTGAGTCCTCCAGATCAGAGGCAGTAGATGACCAGGGAAGTTCTCTGTTTAGTGAGTCCTCCAGATCAGAGGCAGTAGAGATGACCAGGGATGTTCTCTGTTTAGTGAGTCCTCCAGATCAGAGGCAGTAGGGATGACCAGGGATGTTCTCTGTTTAGTGAGTCCTCCAGATCAGAGGCAGTAGATGACCAGGGATGTTCTCTGTTTAGTGAGTCCTCCAGATCAGAGGCAGTAGAGATGACCAGGGATGTTCTCTGTTTAGTGAGTCCTCCAGATCAGAGGCAGTAGATGACCAGGGATGTTCTCTGTTTAGTGAGTCCTCCAGATTAGAGGCAGTAGATGACCAGGGATGTTCTCTGTTTAGTGAGTCCTCCAGATCAGAGGCAGTAGGGATGACCAGGGATGTTCTCTGTTTAGTGAGTCCTCCAGATCAGAGGCAGTAGATGACCAGGGATGTTCTCTGTTTAGTGAGTCCTCCAGATCAGAGGCAGTAGAGATGACCAGGGATGTTCTCTGTTTAGTGAGTCCTCCAGATCAGAGGCAGTAGATGACCAGGGATGTTCTCTGTTTAGTGAGTCCTCCAGATCAGAGGCAGTAGATGACCAGGGATGTTCTCTGTTTAGTGAGTCCTCCAGATCAGAGGCAGTAGGGATGACCAGGGATGTTCTCTGTTTAGTGAGTCCTCCAGATCAGAGGCAGTAGATGACCAGGGATGTTCTCTGTTTAGTGAGTCCGCCAGATCAGAGGCAGTAGGGATGACCAGGGATGTTCTCTGTTTAGTGAGTCCTCCAGATCAGAGGCAGTAGATGACCAGGGATGTTCTCTGTTTAGTGAGTCCTCCAGATCAGAGGCAGTAGGGATGACCAGGGATGTTCTCTGTTTAGTGAGTCCTCCAGATCAGAGGCAGTAGGGATGACCAGGGATGTTCTCTGTTTAGTGAGTCCTCCAGATCAGAGGCAATAGGGATGACCAGGGATGTTCTCTGTTTAGTGAGTCCTCCAGATCAGAGGCAGTAGATGACCAGGGATGTTCTCTGTTTAGTGAGTCCTCCAGATCAGAGGCAGTAGATGACCAGGGATGTTCTCTGTTTAGTGAGTCCTCCAGATCAGAGGAAGTAGATGACCAGGGATGTTCTCTGTTTAGTGAGTCCACCAGATCAGAGGCAGTAGGGATGACCAGGGATGTTCTCTGTTTAGTGAGTCCTCCAGATGAGAGGCAGTAGATGACCAGGGATGTTCTCTATTTAGTGAGTCCTCCAGATCAGAGGCAGTAGATGACCAGGGATGTTCTCTGTTTAGTGAGTCCTCCAGATCAGAGGCAGTAGGAATGACCAGGGAAGTTCTCTGTTTAGTGAGTCCTCCAGATCAGAGGCAGTAGATGACCAGGGATGTTCTCTGTTTAGTGAGTCCTCCAGATCAGAGGCAGTAGATGACCAGGGATTTTCTCTGTTTAGTGAGTCCTCCAGATCAGAGGCAGTAGGGATGACCTGGGATGTTCTCTGTTTAGAGAGTCCTCCAGATCAGAGGCAGTAGGGATGACCAGGGATGTTCTCTGTTTAGTGAGTCCTCCAGATCAGAGGCAGTAGATGACCAGGGATGTTCTCTGTTTAGTGAGTCCTCCAGATCAGAGGCAGTAGATGACCAGGGATGTTCTCTGTTTAGTGAGTCCGCCAGATCAGAGGCAGTAGATGACCAGGGATGTTCTCTGTTTAGTGAGTCCGCCAGATCAGAGGCAGTAGATGACCAGGGATGTTCTCTGTTTAGTGAGTCCTCCAGATCAGAGGCAGTAGATGACCAGGGATGTTCTCTGTTTAGTGAGTCCTCCAGATCAGAGGCAGTAGGGATGACCAGGGATGTTCTCTGTTTAGTGAGTCCTCCAGATCAGAGGCAGTAGGGATGACCAGGGATGTTCTCTGTTTAGTGAGTCCTCCAGATCAGAGGCAATAGGGATGACCAGGGATGTTCTCTGTTTAGTGAGTCCTCCAGATCAGAGGCAGTAGATGACCAGGGCTGTTCTCTATTTAGTGAGTCCTCCAGATCAGAGGCAGTAGATGACCAGGGATGTTCTCTGTTTAGTGAGTCCTCCAGATCAGAGACAGTAGGAATGACCAGGGATGTTCTCTGTTTAGTGAGTCCTCCAGATCAGAGGCAGTAGATGACCAGGGATGTTCTCTGTTTAGTGAGTCCTCCAGATCAGAGGAAGTAGATGACCAGGGATGTTCTCTGTTTAGAGAGTCTACCAGATCAGAGGCAGTAGGGATGACCTGGGATGTTCTCTGTTTAGAGAGTCTACCAGATCAGAGGCAGTAGGGATGACCTGGGATGTTCTCTGTTTAGAGAGTCTACCAGATCAGAGGCAGTAGATGACCAGGGATGTTCTCTGTTTAGTGAGTCCTCCAGATCAGAGGCAGTAGATGACCAGGGATGTTCTCTGTTTAGTGAGTCCTCCAGATCAGAGGCAGTAGGGATGACCAGGGATGTTCTCTGTTTAGAGAGTCTACCAGATTAGAGGCAGTAGGGATGACCTGGGATTTTCTCTGTTTAGAGAGTCTACCAGATCAGAGGCAGTATGGATGACCAGGGATGTTCTCTGTTTAGTGAGTCCTCCAGATAAGAGGCAGTAGGAATGACCAGGGATGTTCTCTGTTTAGTGAGTCCTCCAGATCAGAGGCAGTAGATGACCAGGGATGTTCTCTGTTTAGTGAGTCCTCCAGATCAGAGGCAGTAGGGATGACCGGGGATGTTCTCTGTTTAGAGAGTCTACCAGATCAGAGGCAGTAGGGATGACCTGGGATGTTCTCTGTTTAGAGAGTCTACCAGATCAGAGGCAGTAGGGATGACCAGGGATGTTCTCTGTTTAGTGAGTCCTCCAGATCAGAGGCAGTAGGGATTACTAGGGATGTTCTCGTTTTAGTGAGTCCTCCAGATCAGAGGCAGTAGGGATGACCAGGGATGTTCTCTGTTTAGTGAGTCCTCCAGATCAGAGGCAGTAGATGACCAGGGATGTTCTCAGTTTAGAGAGTCCTCCAGATCAGAGGCAGTAGATGACCAGGGATGTTCTCTGTTTAGTGAGTCCTCCAGATCAGAGGCAGTAGATGACCAGGGATGTTCTCTGTTTAGTGAGTCCTCCAGATCAGAGCCAGTAGATGACCAGGGATGTTCTCTGTTTAGTGAGTCCTCCAGATCAGAGGCAGTAGATGACCAGGGATGTTCTCTGTTTAGTGAGTCCTCCAGATCAGAGGCAGTAGATGACCAGGGATGTTCTCTGTTTAGTGAGTCCTCCAGATCAGAGGCAGTAGATGACCAGGGATGTTCTCTGTTTAGTGAGTCCACCAGATCAGAGGCAGTAGGGATGACCAGGGATGTTCTCTGTTTAGTGAGTCCTCCAGATCAGAGGCAGTAGATGACCAGGGATGTTCTCTATTTAGTGAGTCCTCCAGATCAGAGGCAGTAGATGACCAGGGATGTTCTCTGTTTAGTGAGTCCTCCAGATCAGAGGCAGTAGGAATGACCAGGGATGTTCTCTGTTTAGTGAGTCCTCCAGATCAGAGGCAGTAGATGACCAGGGATGCTCTCTGTTTAGTGAGTCCTCCAGATCAGAGGAAGTAGATGACCAGGGATGTTCTCTGTTTAGAGAGTCTACCAGATCAGAGGCAGTAGATGACCAGGGATGTTCTCTGTTTAGTGAGTCCTCCAGATCAGAGGCAGTAGATGACCAGGGATGTTCTCTGTTTAGTGAGTCCTCCAGATCAGAGGCAGTAGGGATGACCGGGGATGTTCTCTGTTTAGAGAGTCTACCAGATCAGAGGCAGTAGGGATGACCTGGGATGTTCTCTGTTTAGAGAGTCTACCAGATCAGAGGCAGTAGGGATGACCAGGGATGTTCTCTGTTTAGTGAGTCCTCCAGATCAGAGGCAGTAGGGATTACTAGGGATGTTCTCGTTTTAGTGAGTCCTCCAGATCAGAGGCAGTAGGGATGACCAGGGATGTTCTCTGTTTAGTGAGTCCTCCAGATCAGAGGCAGTAGATGACCAGGGATGTTCTCAGTTTAGAGAGTCCTCCAGATCAGAGGCAGTAGATGACCAGGGATGTTCTCTGTTTAGTGAGTCCTCCAGATCAGAGGCAGTAGATGACCAGGGATGTTCTCTGTTTAGTGAGTCCTCCAGATCAGAGCCAGTAGATGACCAGGGATGTTCTCTGTTTAGTGAGTCCTCCAGATCAGAGGCAGTAGATGACCAGGGATGTTCTCTGTTTAGTGAGTCCTCCAGATCAGAGGCAGTAGATGACCAGGGATGTTCTCTGTTTAGTGAGTCCTCCAGATCAGAGGCAGTAGATGACCAGGGATGTTCTCTGTTTAGTGAGTCCACCAGATCAGAGGCAGTAGGGATGACCAGGGATGTTCTCTGTTTAGTGAGTCCTCCAGATCAGAGGCAGTAGATGACCAGGGATGTTCTCTATTTAGTGAGTCCTCCAGATCAGAGGCAGTAGATGACCAGGGATGTTCTCTGTTTAGTGAGTCCTCCAGATCAGAGGCAGTAGGAATGACCAGGGATGTTCTCTGTTTAGTGAGTCCTCCAGATCAGAGGCAGTAGATGACCAGGGATGCTCTCTGTTTAGTGAGTCCTCCAGATCAGAGGAAGTAGATGACCAGGGATGTTCTCTGTTTAGAGAGTCTACCAGATCAGAGGCAGTAGATGACCAGGGATGTTCTCTGTTTAGTGAGTCCTCCAGATCAGAGGCAGTAGATGACCAGGGATGTTCTCTGTTTAGTGAGTCCTCCAGATCAGAGGCAGTAGGGATGACCAGGGATGTTCTCTGTTTAGAGAGTCTACCAGATTAGAGGCAGTAGGGATGACCTGGGATTTTCTCTGTTTAGAGAGTCTACCAGATCAGAGGCAGTATGGATGACCAGGGATGTTCTCTGTTTAGTGAGTCCTCCAGATAAGAGGCAGTAGGAATGACCAGGGATGTTCTCTGTTTAGTGAGTCCTCCAGATCAGAGGCAGTAGATGACCAGGGATGTTCTCTGTTTAGTGAGTCCTCCAGATCAGAGGCAGTAGGGATGACCAGGGATGTTCTCTGTTTAGAGAGTCTACCAGATCAGAGGCAGTAGGGATGACCTGGGATGTTCTCTGTTTAGAGAGTCTACCAGATCAGAGGCAGTAGGGATGACCAGGGATGTTCTCTGTTTAGTGAGTCCTCCAGATCAGAGGCAGTAGGGATTACTAGGGATGTTCTCGTTTTAGTGAGTCCTCCAGATCAGAGGCAGTAGGGATGACCTGGGATGTTCTCTGTTTAGTGAGTCCTCCAGATCAGAGGCAGTAGATGACCAGGGATGTTCTCAGTTTAGAGAGTCCTCCAGATCAGAGGCAGTAGATGACCTGGGATGTTCTCTGTTTAGAGAGTCCGCCAGATCAGAGGCAGTAGAGATGACCTGGGATGTTCTCTGTTTAGAGAGTCCGCCAGATCAGAGGCAGTAGGGATGACCAGGGATGTTCTCTGTTTAGTGAGTCCTCCAGATCAGAGGCAGTAGAGATGACCTGGGATGTTCTCTGTTTAGAGAGTCCTCCAGATCAGAGGCAGTAGAGATGACCTGGGATGTTCTCTGTTTAGAGAGTCCGCCAGATCAGAGGCAGTAGGGATGACCTGGGATGTTCTCTTGACAAGTGTGTGAATTTAACAATTTTCCTGTCAAAATGTAAGCAGTACATTTGGGTGTCAGGGAAAATGTAAGGTGTACATTTGGGTGTCAGGGAAAATGTAAGGAGTACATTTGGGTGTCAGGGAAAATGTAAGGAGTACATTTGGGTGTCAGGGAAAATGTAAGGAGTACATTTGGGTGTCAGGGAAAATGTAAGGAGTACATTTGGGTGTCAGGGAAAATGTAAGTAGTACATTTGGGTGTCAGGGAAAATGTAAGGAGTACATTTGGGTGTCAGGGAAAATGTAAGGAGTACATTTGGGTGTCAGGGAAAATGTATGGAGTAATGAATGTAGTGAAGTAAAAGTAAAATGTGGTAAAAATATAAATAGTAAAGTACAGATACCCCAAAAAGCGACGTAAGTATTTTTACTTTAGTACTTTACACCACTGCCTACAGGTTTCCTCAGGGTTACATGTTATTCTGTGGGAATTTCAGTACTTCCACACAACGTTCCACACACGTTCCCATGTGGTTCCATTTAATGGCATATTTTTACTACATTCTCAAAAATGGTGTGACTTAAGCGATGTTCAGAGAACGTTCAGATAATGTATAGTCCTCTTTTATGTCAGTTTTTGGCAATATTCTGAGAATGCAACATTTTGGGGGGAATTGTACACATTAACATCAATAAGCAATAAATTATATTCTCAGAACATGAAAACTTTCCATAAAAACCACAAGAAACTTCGGTAACGTCTCAGCATCAACAAAACTCTCTCTATCCTCTGTCTTGTTAAGTGTGTTCGGCTGTGTTGTCCGCGCCCACTAATTGGCCACACCTGATCTTAATGAGTGCTACTTTCCTTTGAAATGGGGTCTGTTTGAATGGACTAAAATGAACAGCTTTGTATGTGTAAAAAAACACAGTAGGCTTGCTCCATCCTGGTGGTTCAGTGGACTAATTCCATGTGGTCGACAACAGA
>NC_048588.1:33525981-33538481 GCF_013265735.2 Oncorhynchus mykiss
GGGGTGAGACACTTTTTAGAATGAGAGAGTAACAGAGATAAACTCAGCAAAAAAAGAAACGTCCTCTCACTGTCCACTGCGTTTATTTTCAGCAGATTTAACATGTGTAAATATTTGTATGAACATAACAAGATTCAACAACTGGGGGGGTACAAAGGGGGGTGGGGGGTGGGTCAAAAAAAAAAGCAACAGTCAGTATCTGGTGTGGCCACCAGCTGCATTAAGTACGGCAGTGCATCTCCTCCTCATGGACTGCACCAGATTTGCCAGTTCTTCCACCAAGGCACCTGCAAGTTCCCGGACATTTCTGGGGGGAATGGCCCTAGCCCTCACCCTCCGATCCAACAGGTCCCAGACCTGCTCAATGGGATTGAGATCTGGGCTCTTCGCTGGCCATGGCAGAACACTGACATTCCTGTCTTGCAGGAAATCATGCACAGAACGAGCAGCATGGCTGGTGGCATTGTTATGCTGGAGGGTCATGTCAGGATGAGCCTGCAGGAAGGGTACCACATGAGGGAGGATGATGTCTTCCCTGTAACGCACAGCGTTGTCATCGGACAAGCTCAGTCCGATGATGCTGTGACACACCGCCCCAGACCATGACGGACCCTCCACCTCCAAATCGATCCCGTTCCAGAGTACAGGCCTCTGTGTAACCCTCAATACTTCGACAATAAATGCCAATCTGACCATTACCCCTGGTGAGACAAAACCGAGACTCATCAATGAAGGGCACCTTTTGCCAGTCCTGTCTGGTCCAACGACGGTGGGTTTGTGCCCATAGGCAACGTTGTTTCCGGTGATGTCTGGTGAGGACCTGCCATACAACAGGCCTACAAGCCCTCAGTCCAGCCTCTCTCAGCCTATTGCAGACAGTATGAGCACTGATGGAGGGATTGTGCGTTCCTGGTGTAACTCGGGCAGTTGTTGTTGCCATCCTGTACCTGTCCCGCAGGTGTGATATTCAGATGTACCGATACTGTACAGGTGTTGTTACACGGACGATCAGCTGTCCGTCCTGTCTCCTTGCAGCCTGCCTAAGGCACGTTCACGCAGATGAGCAGGGACCCTGGGCATCTTTCTTTTGGTGTTTTTCAGAGTCAGTAGAAGGGCCTCTTTAGTGTCCTAAGTTTTCATAACTGTGACCTTAATTGCCTACTGTCTGTAAGCTGTTAGTGTCTTAACGACGTTCCACAGGTGCATATTCTTTAATCGTTTATGGTTCATTGAACAAGCATGGGAAACAGTGTTTAAACCCTTTGCAATTAAGAGCTGTGAAGTTATTTGGATTTTTACGAATCCTCTTTGAAAGACAGTGTCCTGAAAAAGGGACATTGCTTTTTTTGCTGAGTTTAAAATGACTGACCTTAAGAATGACAGAGGTAATGAATGACAGAGGTAAGGAAGGACAGAGGTAAGGAAGGACAGAGGTAAGGAAGGACAGAGGTAAGGAAGGACAGAGGTAAAGAATGACATAGGTAAGGAAGGACAGAGGTAAGGAAGGACAGAGGTAAAGAATGACATAGGTAAGGAAGGACAGACGTAGGAAATGACAGAGGTAGGGAAAGACAGAGGTAGGGAAAGACAGAGGTAGGGAAAGACAGAGGTAGGGAAAGACAGAGGTAGGAAATGACAGAGGTAGGGAAAGACAGAGGTAGGGAAAGACAGAGGTAAGGAAGGATAGAGGTAGGGAAAGACAGAGGTAGGGAAAGGCAGAGCTAGGGAAAGACAGAGGTAGGGAAGGACAGAGGTAGGGAAAGACAGAGGTAGGGAAGGACAGAGGTAGGAAATGACAGAGGTAGGGAAAGACAGAGGTAGGGAAGGACAGAGGTAGGAAATTACAGAGGTAGGGAAGGACAGAGGTAGGGAAGGACAGAGGTAGGAAATGACAGAGGTAGGGAAGGACAGAGGTAGGGAAGTACAGAGGTAAGAAATGACAGAGGTAGGGAAGGACAGAGGTAGGGAAGGACAGAGGTAGGAAATGACAGAGGTAGGGAAGGACAGAGGTATGGAAAGACAGAGGTATGGAAAGACAGAGGTAAGGAAGGATAGAGGTAGGGAAGGACAGAGGTAGGGAAGGGCAGAGGTAGGGAAAGACAGAGGTATGGAAAGACAGAGGTATGGAAAGACAGAGGTAAGGAAGGATAGAGGTAGGGAAGGACAGAGGTAGGGAAGGACAGAGGTATGGAAAGACAGAGGTATGGAAAGACAGAGGTATGGAAAGACAGAGGTAGGGAAGGACAGAGGTAGGGAAGGACAGAGGTAGGGAAGAGCGAGAGAGAGAGACGAGCGAGAGAGAGAGAGAGTGAGAGAGAGAAGGAGAGCGAGAGAGAGAGAGAGAGAGAGAGCGAGAGAGAGAGACGAGCGAGAGAGAGAGAGAGAGAGAGAGAGAGAGAATACTGCTCCAGACCCGAAGGCGATAGTCTGTTTGAATGTGAAAAGCAAGGTCTCTGCTAAATCAATAGAAAGATAAAACACACGCTGCACTCAGATCAGATCATACAGCGGGAGGGAAGTCCGAACCCCACCGAAGGTTGAACAGAAACTGTTCTACAATAAGATGTATTTAAGAGGGGAAAATATTGATGCATCAGTTGCCCTGGAGGCTATGTGAAGTGAGTTTCCTCTCTAAAATAATACAATTATTCAGTTAAGATAACTCTGTCATGCTTGAATTTAACATATTCATATTGTCTTTTTGGCCGTGTTCAGTCCTGATAGAAAAATTCCAACTGGAGAATTTAGTATCCCAATGAACCCCTAGTCCTCGATGCATTCATGAAGGTCTGAAGGGGAGAACAACTATCACATCTACATCTTAATGAAATCCCAAGGGTTATGGGGAAAAGGCTGTGGTTCTGCATCCGACGGTATTCCGTTTACAGCCCTGGAGCAGGTTGTGTGAGTATTGGCATGTGTTCTATTCCCAAGGGATTAAAAGCCAACCAAAAATAACCATAATAATATTCATTTGCTGCCGTCCTAAAAGCCAGAAGGAAAATGAGCCTCTAGAGGACCGGACAGAAACAACATGGAGATTAAGTCCTTCAACTATTCTCTCAGTACCTCCAGGAGAAACACTATTCTCTCAGTACCTCCAGTAGAAACACTATTCTCTCAGTACCTCAGTAGGAACACTATTCTCTCAGTACCACCAGTAGAAACACTATTCTCTCAGTACCTCCAGTAGAAACACTATTCTCTCAGTACCTCCAGTAGAAACACTATTCTCTCAGTACCTCAGTAGGAACACTATTCTCTCAGTACCACCAGTAGAAACACTATTCTCTCAGTACCTCCAGTAGAAACACTATTCTCTCAGTACCTCAGTAGAAACACTATTCTCTCAGTACCTCCAGTAGAAACACTATTCCCTCTTCACCTCCAGTAGAAACACTATTCTCTCAGTACCTCAAGAGAAACACTATTCTCTCAGTACCTCCAGTAGAAACACTATTCTCTCAGTACCTCAGTAGGAACACTATTCTCTCAGTACCACCAGTAGAAACACTATTCTCTCAGTACCTCCAGTAGAAACACTATTCTCTCAGTACCTCAGTAGAAACACTATTCTCTCAGTACCTCCAGTAGAAACACTATTCCCTCTTCACCTCCAGTAGAAACACTATTCTCTCAGTACCTCAAGAGAAACACTATTCTCTCAGTACCTCCAGTAGAAACACTATTCTCTCAGTACCTCAGTAGAAACACTATTCTCTCAGTACCTCCAGTAGAAACACTATTCTCTCAGTACCTCCAGTACAAACACTATTCCCTCTTCACCTCCAGTAGAAACACTATTCTCTCAGTACCTCCAGTAGAAACACTATTCTCTCTTCACCTCCAGTAGAAACACTATTCTCTCAGTACCTCAGTAGAAACACTATTCTCTCAGTACCTCCAGTAGAAACACTATTCTCTTTTCACCTCCAGTAGAAACACTATTCTCTCAGTACCTCCAGTAGAAACACTATTCTCTCAGTACCTCCAGTAGAAACACTATTCTCTCTTCACCTCCAGTAGAAAAACTATTCTCTCAGTACCTCCAGGAGAAACACTATTCTCTCAGTACCTCCAGTAGAAACACTATTTTCTCTTCAACTCCAGTAGAAACACTATTCTCTCTTCACCTCCAGTAGAAACACTATTCTCTCAGTACCTCCAGTAGAAACACTATTCTCTCCTCACCTCCAGTAGAAACACTATTCTCTCAGTACCTCCAGTAGAAACACTATTTTCTCTTCACCTCCAGTAGAAACACTATTCTCTCTTCACCTCCAGTAGAAACACTATTCTCTCAGTACCTCCAGTAGAAACACTATTCTCTCTTCACCTCCAGTAGAAACACTATTCTCTCAGTACCTCCAGTAGAAACACTATTCTCTCAGTACCTCAGTAGAAACACTATTCTCTCAGTACCTCCAGTAGAAACACTATTCTCTCAGTACCTCCAGTAGAAACACTATTCTCTCAGTACCTCAGTAGAAACACTATTCTCTCAGTACCTCCAGTAGAAACACTATTCTCTCTTCACCTCCAGTAGAAACACTATTCTCTCAGTACCTCCAGTAGAAACACTATTCTCTCTTCACCTCCAGTAGAAACACTATTCTCTCAGTACCTCCAGTAGAAACACTATTCTCTCTTCACCTCCAGTAGAAACACTATTCTCTCAGTACCTCAGTAGGAACACTATTCTCTCAGTACCTCAGTAGAAACACTATTCTCTCTTCACCTCCAGTAGAAACACTATTCTCTCTTCACCTCCAGTAGAAACACTATTCTCTCAGTACCTCCAGGAGAAACACTATTCTCTCTTCACCTCCAGTAGAAACACTATTCTCTCTTCACCTCCAGTAGAAACACTATTGTCTCTTCACCTCCAGTAGAAACACTATTCCCTCTTCACCTCCAGTAGAAACACTATTCTCTCAGTACCTCCAGGAGAAACACTATTCTCTTTTCAACTCCAGTAGAAACACTATTCTCTCAGTACCTCAGTAGAAACACTATTCTCTCAGTACCTCCAGTAGAAACACTATTCTCTCAGTACCTCCAGTAGAAACACTATTCTCTCTTCACCTCCAGTAGAAACACTATTCTCTCTTCACCTCCAGTAGAAACACTATTCTCTCTTCACCTCCAGTAGAAAGACTATTCTCTCAGTACCTCCAGTAGAAACACTATTCTCTCAGTACCTCAGTAGAAACACTATTCTCTCAGTACCTCCAGTAGAAACACTATTCTCTCAGTACCTCCAGTAGAAACACTATTCTCTCAGTACCTCAGTAGAAACACTATTCTCTCAGTACCTCCAGTAGAAACACTATTCTCTCTTCACCTCCAGTAGAAACACTATTCTCTCAGTACCTCCAGTAGAAACACTATTCTCTCTTCACCTCCAGTAGAAACACTATTCTCTCAGTACCTCCAGTAGAAACACTATTCTCTCTTCACCTCCAGTAGAAACACTATTCTCTCAGTACCTCAGTAGGAACACTATTCTCTCAGTACCTCAGTAGAAACACTATTCTCTCTTCACCTCCAGTAGAAACACTATTCTCTCTTCACCTCCAGTAGAAACACTATTCTCTCAGTACCTCCAGGAGAAACACTATTCTCTCTTCACCTCCAGTAGAAACACTATTCTCTCTTCACCTCCAGTAGAAACACTATTGTCTCTTCACCTCCAGTAGAAACACTATTCCCTCTTCACCTCCGGTAGAAACACTATTCTCTCAGTACCTCCAGGAGAAACACTATTCTCTTTTCAACTCCAGTAGAAACACTATTCTCTCAGTACCTCAGTAGAAACACTATTCTCTCAGTACCTCCAGTAGAAACACTATTCTCTCAGTACCTCCAGTAGAAACACTATTCTCTCTTCACCTCCAGTAGAAACACTATTCTCTCTTCACCTCCAGTAGAAACACTATTCTCTCTTCACCTCCAGTAGAAAGACTATTCTCTCAGTACCTCCAGTAGAAACACTATTCTCTCAGTACCTCCAGTAGAAACACTATTCTCTCAGTACCTCCAGGAGAAACACTATTCTCTTTTCACCTCCAGTAGAAACACTATTCTCTCAGTACCTCAGTAGAAACACTATTCTCTCAGTACCTCCAGTAGAAACACTATTCTCTCAGTACCTCAGTAGGAACACTATTCTCTCAGTACCTCAGTAGAAACACTATTCTCTCAATACCTCCAGTAGAAACACTATTCTCTCAGTACCTCCAGTAGAAACACTATTCTCTCTTCACCTCCAGTAGAAACACTATTCTCTCTTCACCTCCAGTAGAAACACTATTCTCTCTTCACCTCCAGTAGAAACACTATTCTCTCAGTACCTCCAGTAGAAACACTATTCTCTCTTCACCTCCAGTAGAAACACTATTCTCTCTTCACCTCCAGTAGAAACACTATTCTCTCAGTACCTCCAGTAGAAACACTATTCTCTCAGTACCTCAGTAGAAACACTATTCTCTCTTCACCTCCAGTAGAAACACTATTCTCTCTTCACCTCCAGTAGAAACACTATTCCCTCTTCACCTCCAGTAGAAACACTATTCTCTCAGTACCTCCAGGAGAAACACTATTCTCTCTTCACCTCCAGTAGAAACACTATTCTCTCTTCACCTCCAGTAGAAACACTATTGTCTCTTCACCTCCAGTAGAAACACTATTCCCTCTTCACCTCCAGTAGAAACACTATTCTCTCAGTACCTCCAGGAGAAACACTATTCTCTTTTCAACTCCAGTAGAAACACTATTCTCTCAGTACCTCAGTAGAAACACTATTCTCTCAGTACCTCCAGTAGAAACACTATTCTCTCTTCACCTCCAGTAGAAACACTATTCTCTCAGTACCTCCAGTAGAAACACTATTCTCTCTTCACCTCCAGTAGAAACACTATTCTCTCAGTACCTCCAGTAGAAACACTATTCTCTCTTCACCTCCAGTAGAAACACTATTCTCTCAGTACCTCCAGTAGAAACACTATTCTCTCTTCACCTCCAGTAGAAACACTATTCTCTCAGTACCTCAGTAGGAACACTATTCTCTCAGTACCTCAGTAGAAACACTATTCTCTCTTCACCTCCAGTAGAAACACTATTCTCTCTTCACCTCCAGTAGAAACACTATTCTCTCAGTACCTCCAGGAGAAACACTATTCTCTCTTCACCTCCAGTAGAAACACTATTCTCTCTTCACCTCCAGTAGAAACACTATTGTCTCTTCACCTCCAGTAGAAACACTATTCCCTCTTCACCTCCAGTAGAAACACTATTCTCTCAGTACCTCCAGGAGAAACACTATTCTCTTTTCAACTCCAGTAGAAACACTATTCTCTCAGTACCTCAGTAGAAACACTATTCTCTCAGTACCTCCAGTAGAAACACTATTCTCTCAGTACCTCCAGTAGAAACACTATTCTCTCTTCACCTCCAGTAGAAACACTATTCTCTCTTCACCTCCAGTAGAAACACTATTCTCTCTTCACCTCCAGTAGAAAGACTATTCTCTCAGTACCTCCAGTAGAAACACTATTCTCTCAGTACCTCAGTAGAAACACTATCCTCTCTTCACCTCCAGTAGAAACACTATTCTCTCAGTACCTCCAGTAGAAACACTATTCTCTCAGTACCTCAGTAGAAACACTATTCTCTCAGTACCTCCAGTAGAAACACTATTCTCTCTTCACCTCCAGTAGAAACACTATTCTCTCAGTACCTCCAGTAGAAACACTATTCTCTCTTCACCTCCAGTAGAAACACTATTCTCTCAGTACCTCCAGTAGAAACACTATTCTCTCTTCACCTCCAGTAGAAACACTATTCTCTCAGTACCTCAGTAGGAACACTATTCTCTCAGTACCTCAGTAGAAACACTATTCTCTCTTCACCTCCAGTAGAAACACTATTCTCTCTTCACCTCCAGTAGAAACACTATTCTCTCTTCACCTCCAGGAGAAACACTATTCTCTCTTCACCTCCAGTAGAAACACTATTCTCTCTTCACCTCCAGTAGAAACACTATTGTCTCTTCACCTCCAGTAGAAACACTATTCCCTCTTCACCTCCGGTAGAAACACTATTCTCTCAGTACCTCCAGGAGAAACACTATTCTCTTTTCAACTCCAGTAGAAACACTATTCTCTCAGTACCTCAGTAGAAACACTATTCTCTCAGTACCTCCAGTAGAAACACTATTCTCTCAGTACCTCCAGTAGAAACACTATTCTCTCTTCACCTCCAGTAGAAACACTATTCTCTCTTCACCTCCAGTAGAAACACTATTCTCTCTTCACCTCCAGTAGAAAGACTATTCTCTCAGTACCTCCAGTAGAAACACTATTCTCTCAGTACCTCCAGTAGAAACACTATTCTCTCAGTACCTCCAGGAGAAACACTATTCTCTTTTCACCTCCAGTAGAAACACTATTCTCTCAGTACCTCAGTAGAAACACTATTCTCTCAGTACCTCCAGTAGAAACACTATTCTCTCAGTACCTCAGTAGGAACACTATTCTCTCAGTACCTCAGTAGAAACACTATTCTCTCAATACCTCCAGTAGAAACACTATTCTCTCAGTACCTCCAGTAGAAACACTATTCTCTCTTCACCTCCAGTAGAAACACTATTCTCTCTTCACCTCCAGTAGAAACACTATTCTCTCTTCACCTCCAGTAGAAACACTATTCTCTCAGTACCTCCAGTAGAAACACTATTCTCTCTTCACCTCCAGTAGAAACACTATTCACTCTTCACCTCCAGTAGAAACACTATTCTCTCAGTACCTCCAGTAGAAACACTATTCTCTCAGTACCTCAGTAGAAACACTATTCTCTCTTCACCTCCAGTAGAAACACTATTCTCTCTTCACCTCCAGTAGAAACACTATTCCCTCTTCACCTCCAGTAGAAACACTATTCTCTCAGTACCTCCAGGAGAAACACTATTCTCTCTTCACCTCCAGTAGAAACACTATTCTCTCTTCACCTCCAGTAGAAACACTATTGTCTCTTCACCTCCAGTAGAAACACTATTCCCTCTTCACCTCCAGTAGAAACACTATTCTCTCAGTACCTCCAGGAGAAACACTATTCTCTTTTCAACTCCAGTAGAAACACTATTCTCTCAGTACCTCAGTAGAAACACTATTCTCTCAGTACCTCCAGTAGAAACACTATTCTCTCAGTACCTCCAGTAGAAACACTATTCTCTCTTCACCTCCAGTAGAAACACTATTCTCTCTTCACCTCCAGTAGAAACACTATTCTCTCTTCACCTCCAGTAGAAAGACTATTCTCTCAGTACCTCCAGTAGAAACACTATTCTCTCAGTACCTCCAGTAGAAACACTATTCTCTCAGTACCTCCAGGAGAAACACTATTCTCTTTTCACCTCCAGTAGAAACACTATTCTCTCAGTACCTCAGTAGAAACACTATTCTCTCAGTACCTCCAGTAGAAACACTATTCTCTCAGTACCTCAGTAGGAACACTATTCTCTCAGTACCTCAGTAGAAACACTATTCTCTCAGTACCTCCAGTAGAAACACTATTCTCTCAGTACCTCAGTAGAAACACTATTCTCTCAGTACCTCCAGTAGAAACACTATTCTCTCAGTACCTCCAGTAGAAACACTATTCTCTCTTCACCTCCAGTAGAAACACTATTCTCTCAGTACCTCCAGTAGAAACACTATTCTCTCTTCACCTCCAGTAGAAACACTATTCTCTCAGTACCTCCAGTAGAAACACTATTCTCTCAGTACCTCAGTAGAAACACTATTCTCTCAGTACCTCCAGTAGAAACACTATTCTCTCAGTACCTCAGTAGAAACACTATTCTCTCTTCACCTCCAGTAGAAACACTATTCTCTCAGTACCTCCAGTAGAAACACTATTCCCTCTTCACCTCCAGTAGAAACACTATTCTCTCAGTACCTCCAGGAGAAACACTATTCTCTCTTCACCTCCAGTAGAAACACTATTCTCTCTTCACCTCCAGTAGAAACACTATACTCTCTTCACCTTCAGTAGGAACACTATTGTCTCTTCACCTCCAGTAGAAACACTATTCCCTCTTCACCTCCAGTAGAAACACTATTCTCTCAGTACCTCCAGGAGAAACACTATTCTCTTTTCAACTCCAGTAGAAACACTATTCTCTCAGTACCTCAGTAGAAACACTATTCTCTCAGTACCTCCAGTAGAAACACTATTCTCTCAGTACCTCCAGTAGAAACACTATTCTCTCTTCACCTCCAGTAGAAACACTATTCTCTCTTCACCTCCAGTAGAAACACTATTCTCTTTTCACCTCCAGTAGAAAGACTATTCTCTCAGTACCTCCAGTAGAAACACTATTCTCTCAGTACCTCCAGTAGAAACACTATTCTCTCAGTACCTCCAGGAGAAACACTATTCTCTTTTCACCTCCAGTAGAAACACTATTCTCTCAGTACCTCAGTAGAAACACTATTCTCTCAGTACCTCCAGTAGAAACACTATTCTCTCAGTACCTCAGTAGGAACACTATTCTCTCAGTACCTCAGTAGAAACACTATTCTCTCTTCACCTCCAGTAGAAACACTATTCTCTCAGTACCTCCAGTAGAAATACTATTCTCTCAGTACCTCAGTAGAAACACTATTCTCTCAGTACCTCCAGTAGAAACACTATTCTCTCAGCACCTCCAGTAGAAACACTATTCTCTCAGTACCTCCAGTAGAAACACTATTCCCTCTTAACCTCCAGTAGAAACACTATTCTCTCAGTACCTCCAGTAGAAACACTATTCTCTCTTCACCTCCAGTAGAAACACTATTCCCTCTTCACCTCCAGTAGAAACACTATTCTCTCAGTATCTCCAGTAGAAACACTATTCTCTCTTCACCTCCAGTAGAAACACTATTCTCTCTTCACCTCCAGTAGAAACACTATTCTCTCAGTACCTCCAGTAGAAACACGATTCTCTCTTCACCTCCAGTAGAAACCCTATTCTCTCTTCACCTCCAGTAGAAACACTATTCTCTCAGTACCTCCAGTAGAAACACTATTCTCTCAGTACCTCCAGTAGGAACACTATTCTCTCTTCACCTGCAGTAGAAACACTATTCTCTCAGTACCTCCAGTAGAAACACTATTCTCTCTTCACCTCCAGTAGAAACACTATTCTCTCTTCACCTCCAGTAGAAACACTATTCCCTCTTCACCTCCAGTAGAAACACTATTCTCTCAGTACCTCCAGTAGAAACACTATTCTCTTTTCACCTCCAGTAGAAACACTATTCTCTCAGTACCTCAGTAGAAACACTATTCTCTCAGTACCTCCAGTAGAAACACTATTCTCTTTTCACCTCCAGTAGAAACACTATTCTCTCAGTACCTCAGTAGAAACACTATTCTCTCAGTACCTCCAGTAGAAACACTATTCTCTCACTACCTCAGTAGAAACACTATGCTCTCAGTACCTCAGTAGCAACACTATTCTCTCAGTACCTCCAGTAGAAACACTATTCTCTTTTCACCTCCAGTAGAAACACTATTCTCTCAGTACCTCAGTAGAAACACTATTCTCTCAGTACCTCAGTAGAAACACTATTCTCTCTTCACCTCCAGTAGAAACACTAGACTCTCTTCAACTTCAGTAGGAACACTATTCTCTCTTCACCTCCAGTAGAAACACTATTCTCTCAGTACCTCCAGTAGAAACACTATTCTCTCTTCACCTCCAGTAGAAACACTATTCTCTCAGTACCTCCAGTAGAAACACTATTCTCTCTTCACCTCCAGTAGAAACACTATTCTCTCAGTACCTCCAGTGGAAACACTATTCTCTCAGTACCTCCAGTAGAAACACTATTCTCTTTTCACCTCCAGTAGAAACACTATTCTCTCAGTACCTCAGTAGAAACACTATTCTCTCAGTACCTCCAGTAGAAACACTATTCTCTTAGTACCTCCAGTAGAAACACTATTCTCTTTTCACCTCCAGTAGAAACACTATTCTCTCAGTACCTCCAGTAGAAACACTATTCTCTCAGTACCTCCAGTAGAAACACTATTCTCTCAGTACCTCCAGTAGAAACACTATTCTCTTTTCACCTCCAGTAGAAACACTATTCTCTCAGTACCTCCAGTAGAAACACTATTCTCTCAGTACCTCCAGTAGAAAAACTATTCTCTCAGTACCTCCAGTAGAAACACTATTCCCTCTTCACCTCCAGTAGAAACACTATTCTCTCAGTACCTCCAGTAGAAACACTATTCTCTCTTCACCTCCAGTAGAAACACTATACTCTCTTCACCTTCAGTAGGAACACTATTCTCTCTTCACCTCCAGTAGAAACACTATTCTCTCAGTACCTCCAGTAGAAACACTATTCTCTCTTCACCTCCAGTAGAAACACTATTCTCTCAGTACCTCCAGTAGAAACACTATTCTCTCAGTACCTCCAGTAGGAACACTATTCTCTCTTCACCTC